>NC_143576.1:102741590-102911764 GCF_048544385.1 Mastigoproctus giganteus | reverse complement strand
ATATTACGTGAAAGTGATCCATAGTTGAGAATCCTGTCCTAAAGCCAGCTTGCTCTTTCGGTTGATTCTCATCAAGTATTCTTTCTAATCTGTTAGTAATAACTCTTGTGAACAACTTGTAGATGTGGGATAACAAGCTAATTGGTCTATAATTTCCAATTTCTGATTTATCTCCTTTCTTATGCAGCAAAACTATGATTGCATTATTCCACTGCATAGGTGTCACCTTTGCTAATGCACTTTGTGAAGAGCCTTGCCAGTTTTTGTGTTATGTCTCTTCCTCCCAATTTTAACAACTCTACAGTAACTTCATCTTCCCCCCGGGGCTTTCTGATTCTTCTTCTTCAATGCATGTTTTACCTCATCAGGAAGAATATCGGGTATGTAGTATGCGTTGCTAATTTGCAATCCATCTTCCCCACTGCTGGCATCATTCCCTCGCTCCTTGTATAATTCTCTATAGTAGTCTCCTGCTATTTGAATTATGCCTTCTCTGCTGCTTGTAAGTACACCATTGCTATTCTTCAGTTTCATTTGTCTTTCTGTATTACTGCTCATCACAGCTGATTTAAGTCCTTTGTTTTTCCTTAATGCCTGTTCTACTTTTCTTGTGTTATATCTTCTTATGTCCTCTCTGAGTCTCTTTCTAATGGCTTTGCATAACTCAGTATACTCAATTTTCTCCTTGTCAGTGTTTATCTTGCTCTTCATTTTTCGCCTTCAGTTCATCATAACAAGTGTTTCTTGACTAATTTTTTCTTCTTTAGATTCTTTTTCTCTATAGGTTTCTTGGGCTTTATCACTTTCAGAAAGTTGTAATATTCCTCGTCAATATCTTGGTCCTGAGCAGTCTGCAGAAGCTCAAAGTTGTTCTTAAGTTCCAGTAGTAGTAGTAGTAGTAGTAGTAGTGGCATGTGATGCAAGAAAGAATGTGTATAAGCTTATGCAGCATCAGTCAAAAAAAAAAAAAAAAAAAACACACCATTCCGTCCAAAAGGCAAATTTCTGCACATCTATTCTATTCTACATCTGTCTTTTCTCAATTTGAATTTATGCCCCCTTAGGTTCCGTCCAAATGCCTGTCCAATTCCTCCTTAAATTTATTCAATCTATCAACTTCCACGACAGAGGGAAGTTTGTTCCAGCAATTACCCACCCGCTGGCTAAAGGCAAATTTCCGCACATCTATTCTACATCTGTCTTTTCTTAATTTGAATTTATACCCCCTTAGGTACGTAATATGAACAAGTGGAAGGATCCCATCAGAATTCAGCGTGCTCAACCCATTCAAGGCCTCATACACCTCAATCAGATCACCGCGCAGGTGCCTAGTCTCCGGCCACTGCAATTTGCAGAACTTAAGCCTCTCTTGGTAAGAGGATCCCTTCATTCCGCGCACCAATCTTGTTGCCCTTCTCTGTACACGCTCAAGTAAATCTACATCCTTCCTAAAATGAGGCCTCCAGACCTGTGCGCAGTACTCAAGGTGTGGCCTGGCCATTGCCTTATACAGAGGGATAATCACCTCCTTTTCTCTGCTAGCAAAATTCCTATATATCATTGACAAAACCCCATGACCTGCCCTGGCAGCCTGTCTGCAATGCTCTGAAAACTTCATATCTGCCTGCACAATTACTCCCAGGTCTTTTTCATTTTCTACCACCTTAAGTGTAGTACCACACAGTTGGTACGTTTCTCTGGGGTTACATCTACCCATATGCAGTACTTTGTGTTTGTCAAGGTTAAACATCAGTTGCCACTTCTTAGCCCATCTGCCCAAATTATCTAGATCCTGTTGCAGTAGCACACTGTCATTAAGAACCCTGCCAACCTTTGTATCATCTGCAAACTTCGACATTAAGTCTGATATACCTTCATCAATATCACTGATAAATATCCAAAACAAAAAACAGTGGACCCAACACCGAAACCTGTGGGACTTCACTAATAACATTAGTCCACGAAGAGCAGCACCCATTGATTACCACCCTCTGTCTTCTCCCACTTAACCATCCTTTTATCCATTGTAGCAACTTACCCTTAAATTACCTTACCATACTGCTTTTTCTCCTCTTCTGTTATCTCAAAGACCTTTGTATTATTTACTCAAGTTAGTTTTTTCCTTTCCTTTCCTACATCTATATCAAGTGTACATCTTACCATTCTGTGATCACTTCCAACATTTACCTTATTCAGGACGGTAACATCATTCACAATATATCTTCTGTTAGTGAGGACAAAGTCGATTTCATTAGTTGTTAATCCATTTGGACTCTTCCATGTCCACTTTCTGTTCACCCTTTTCTTGAAAAATGTGTTCATTACTGACAATCCTTGAGATTCTGCAAATTCCACAAGTCTTTCGCCTGTTTCATTTCTTTCACCAATTCAAAAATTTCCTATAGTTCCCCTTTCTGTGCTGTTTTGTATTTTTCCAACCTTAGCATTGAAGTCCCCGATAATAATAGTGTAGTGGGTTTTTTGCTCATCTAGAAGACTCTCAATTTCGGTGTACATTTCTTCAACCTCTTCTTCATCATGGCTCGATGTTGGTGCATAAATCATTATAACCTTTAGTTTGTACCTCTTAGAAATCCTGAGTATTAGTCTTGACACCCTTGGTGATGTACTTTTGAATTCTAAAATGTTGTTTTTTAAATATTTATGGACCAGAAACCCAACTCCACCTTAACTACTTTCACTGTTTCCATTGGTGTACAGCAATTTCCACTTGATAAACCTGCATGGCAGTCTTGCATGGCATCCATGCATGGCAGTCTTGTTTCAGCCAAACCGATGATATTCCAATTCACATTTTCTAATTCCTTTTACAGCTCTAATATCCTGTCTTCACCGATGAATGATCGTACATTGTAACAGGCCAAATTCAGTTTCCGTGCATGGCAGTCTGGTCGTACCCATAGATTCTTAGCACTCTCTGCTTCCACTCTGATCCTTTCGCTGCCGTAAGAGAGAAAGTGAAAGCCGCTGGGGACTGAGGGCCATTTGTTTTGTCGTGCTGTCATATGCTGGAGGGTTTGGTCTTTTCCTCTTCACGCTGACCAGGCGTCTTGAAGAGAACCACTCTAAATGTTCGTTGCCACCTATGTGACGTAACAGGGCTTACCATCGAGAAGATGTGCATGAGTGGATTTTAGGGAGGCAGGTCAACCGGACTTCTCCTAAATCTTCTGTAACAGAAAGATATTGGATCCATCAGCGTTTTAGACTGAGTGTCTGATAACACACAGGATACCTGTTCCCCTCTAAGCCCCTATTAGTAATATGAGTGCCCAATCACTCTGATAAACAAACAACCACTACACAAAATTGTTTCTCACAATTTGACTAATTTAATTAATTTGACAAAACATTAACAATAACCATGTTTCAAATGTCTCTGCCTCCTTCTGTAATAAAAAATTATTAATACGCTAACAAATGACCATTATGTACATAACTAAAGGTACTACATCTTCTACTTCTCTTAACAATGAAACACACAATGAACTGAAGGAATGTGAGATGCTTGACATCCTGGGAACTGTGGTCTTATTGGGGAGAAGAGCGTGCTCAATTCTGTAGTTGTGGATCAGTGGGTGGATGCTCTCACTCTGCTGTTTGTTATGCTAATTGTATGAGTATTAGGGGAAGGAATGAAGCATAAGAGTGAAAGTTTACTCTAGTTGCAATGTGTTGGCTGACAGTATAGCAGTCTTATCATTGGAGATTTTTGTTTATTCTGGAATAAAGTAAGAAATATGGGGAGGGGGGAGAATAGCCACCTTCCAATTTTTTTGTTAATGATATTCTTTTATATATGGAATGCTTCTGCAAAATCTCTTCTTTGTTAAAGCTTAACATTAGCATTAGTAGAGGCATATGATGCAAGAAAGCATTAGCATTAGTAGAGGCATATGATGCAAGAAAGCATTAGCATTAGTAGAGGCATATGATGCAAGAAAGCAAGCTTATGCAGTATCGGCCAAAAAAAAAAAAAAACTTCCACTTCACCCCTCTGTTCGTTCAAAATTCCTGTCCAGCTGAGCCTTAAACTTACTTAGGCTATCAACTTCCACAACAAGGGATGGAAGTCTGTTCCACCAACCAATTACCTGCTGGATAAAGGCAAATTTCTGCACATGTATCCTACATCTGTCTTTCCTCAATTTGAATTTATGCCCCCTCAGGTTCTTAATCTGAGCAAGCAGAAGTATCCCATCAGCATTGAGCCTGCTTAAGCCATTCAAGGCCTTATACACCTCAATCACATCACCTTGCAGGTGCCTAGTCTCCAGATGCTGCAACATGCAGAACGTAAGCCTCTCTTGGTAAAAGCACCCCTTTATTCCTCTCACCAGTCTTGTTGGCCTTCTCTATACTCGTTTCAGCAGATCTACATCCTTCTTGAAATGAGGCCTCCCGACCTGTATACAGTACTCAAGGTGTGGCCTGACCATTGCCTTATACAAGGGAATAATCACCTCCTTATCCCTGCTAGAAAATTTACTGTATATCATTCACAAGACACCATGAGCTACTCTTGCAGCCCGTCTCAACTGCTCAGAAAACTTCATATCTGCCTGCATAATTACCCCCAGGTCCTTTTCATTCTCTACCAGTGTAGTACCACAGAGTTGATACGTTACTATGGGATTACTGTTTCCCATATATAGTACTTGACATTTGTCAATGTTAAACTTCATTTGCCACCTCTCGGCCAATCTGCTCAACCTTTCCAGATCCTGTTGAAGCAGCATACTGTCAGTAGTGTCCTTAACAACCCTGCCAACTTTTGTATCGTCTGCAAACTTGGACATTAAGCTTGATATACCATCATCTATATCATTTATTTATAAATACAGAAAACAACAATGGACCCAACACTGAACCCTGAGGGACTCCACTAATAACATTAGTGGAGTCCCTCATGAGCAGTATCCATTGATTACCACTCTCTGTCTTCTCCCCCTCAACCATCCCTTTATCCATAGCAGCAATGAACATAACTCCATTCCATCCCTCTCGTTCCTTCTGTCCTTTCTGTACGGTCATGACAGTGACTGTGCAGTTGCATTTCCAGCTGGCCTTGTTTCAGGAGAAATATATGAGCTCCAGTGGAGGAGCAGACCACCATGGCAAACAGGCTGGACTGGTGGATAGCAGTTGCTGTCTGTGGTTTGCATTAGGATTGTGAATGTGGTGATGGGTTAGGGATACCATTCTCTAATCATATTTTAATGTAATTATATGGGATGATGTCATCTGACTAGTTGAACATGAGTGCTGTTTAGGATATAGCAGTGCAGTCTCTGACCCACCATCTCGGCAATTACAAAATCTCACATTCTTGACATGACAGTGGCCTCAAATGTTTATTATTATTAGCCATATGGTGCAAGGAAGCCTAAGGCTTATGCTGCACCAGCAAAAAAAAAAAAAAAAAATCCCCCTTTACCCTGAGAGAGAGAGAGAGAGAAGAATGATGATATCCAGCTCAGAACCCTGGGTGTGCTAAGCCCATACTCACCAGATGTGAGCCCTTGGCTGACTTCTTGTGATTATACTCCTTACTGTTACTAACTTCATAGAATGAAATTCAACACTTATAGTATGAATGCACATTCATTTCACTCACATGTATTGGAGACCATCACTGCCTTCAAGGTTGATTGTATCTGGTGACATCTGAACATTAGATCTCTGGCCTGGCTCCACATGCCAGGAATGGTTACCAACCGGTAGCAGTTTCTGCTGCTGCTGCTGGTTGGGCTAAGTAGCCAGTCGTGCAACATAACCCAACACTGCACTATGATACGCTCATCACGTCACTACACTGATTGGTCTTTATTTGCACAGTAACTATGCACTCTACACTATATGCCATAGTTTGGTTGGGGCCGCATTATATAATAAATAAAAATAAATTTAATAATGTCCTTTCTGTACACATTGTACTCGCTGTATTCAAATTTCACATCCCTTATGTCTGAATGGTACAGCATTTCCAATAACCCTACAATGTCCACATTTTTGACCTAACCAGTACTTAAAATTCATAAAATTTATTTTCTATACTCTTAGCATTAATATATGTGCAAGTATTCATGCACCTGCTTCTGCTCTTAATCCAACATGGCCCATATATTTGCTTGTCTGATGAGGCCCCTCAGTAGGCCTTGTAATCCCTAACACCTGCTTTTCTCTACTGCATATCCCAATAGAAGCAGTGCAAGAATCATTTTTACCTCTTTCTATGGCTTCTGTTAATGTACTAGTCCCTGTATCATCTCAATCTAGTAGTTTTACAATTCCAAAAACTGCTTCAACAGCATTATCCCATATCTAGAATTAACTAAATATGGGAAAATTTCCAAGAAAAAAGAAAAATGCTAGTGAATTGTGAGAGTGAATTAACAGGCATTGAGTCTGGAGTAGATAGAGGTTTTAAGAATAAAAATGTTTAAATTTTTTATACTCTTTGATGGCTCTTGGAGAAATATTTTGGCTGCAAAGTGATAGTCACACAGAAATGCTTTGGATGCAAAGGGATAGTCACACAGAAATACTTTGGATGCAAAGGGATAGTTATATATATTAACATAGGAATGCCTTGGCATTAGGGCAGGTGCCAAGGGTGCTGGTATCAGAAGAGTGCCACTGACAGGCTAGACCAGTTCTGTGTCAAGCTATTTCGACACCCGAGGCTACCTGACAAAATGGCACCCCTATATGATGTCGCATCAGGATGGGGAGGGCAGAGGACAGGGTGAAAATAAATTTTTGCCCAATGGTGAGTTTTCAGAGGGCGATTCAAGCCTGCATTTGTCCTTAAATCTGAGTACATATTGCACAGCAGCATAGATATATATTTGCAGTCCAGAACGTAACTTTGAAGAAACCAATCAGGCGACCGCTTCTTCAGCACATGCTCGAATGCATAGCAGTTCACAATGCACACATTGTGTGCATTCTACGATACTGAATAAGTTAGAAGTTATAAATAATGTTTTTGTGATAATTAGTTTGTTTTTAAATAATGTGTATAGTGTTTTTGTGCTTGCTATATAAACAAGTAATCATGAATACTGTGATTTATAATTTGAATAAAACAACAAAAATCCAATTAATTTTAAACATGCCACCAAAGAAAAAAAAGTGGACATCAGTACATGCAGAAAGACTGCATAAAGAAATAAAATTTTAAAAAATAAAAAAAAAACATTCCGATAGTTTATAAGATTGGCTTACAATAAGCCACTCCAAACCTGAAAGTGACAATGAAAACGAACATAATTTGAATGAGGATGAAACAAATGATGATGCCACTGAAATATAAGTTCAAGAAAAAGTCCAAACAGTTGAAGTTTTTTTAAAAGAATTAGAAAGTGAATGATTGTTCACTTGCAAAATTCATTAAACAGAAATTTCAATATAAAGAAATATGACCTTTTCAACAATTAAAAATAATTCAACATTCAAAAATACAGTACAGGATGGGAAATAAATTAGAAATAAGTGGGAATAAATATATTTTCTAACATTTAAGACAAGTTAATTTATTATTACATACATATTAAAAAACTATTTTTTTCATACGTCCTTGATGCACACAGTATTACTACACTTAAGAATTATTTTGCAAAACATTTAGCTATCTTTTGTTTTATACAGGATTTCAGTGCATATCGATCATTAAAAAAAATTTTGCATTTGTTTTACACACTCGAATACATGTATATTCAAGGATATTTTCTTCACTCTGAAGGCCTCAACGAAGTTTCAAAGGTGGCCAACATTTCATGTTTATGTTTAATAACTTTGTTGCCCTCATTTTCTTCTTCTTATCATCAATATTGTCACTAGTTTTTTAAACTAGTTCTTAAATTAAAATCTTTTTTTCTTTTTTTGAAATTGTCCCAGATATTGGAGTCACTCAGATGTTCAGCTACTGTGACCATATAAACAGAAATAGGGAAAAGTTACAGCAAAGAGTGGATGATTCACTTCTGTGAAACAATAGATGACCACTTGTTGGGATAAAGGAAAACCACTCTCTCCTAAATGTCCAAAGTTAACCACTAATTGCAGATTGTTATCTCTTTAGCTCTTAATTTATGCTAGGCACCAGCACTATAGCCTAAATTGCTTGAAGGCCAGAGGTGTGAACAATGCATACCCAGTTAAGTCTCTCATAATCCATTCGTTATATCGAGAATTTTCTTTGTTCTACAGAAACTATTTTAAATGTAATTACCAAGGGAAATTCAAAAAAATTCGCTATAAAGAAGTTCATTAAACAGAGGTCCAAATGTACTTATTATGATTTTACCAATTAGTGAAAAAAGGTGCATAGCCACGAATTTGCCAAGGGTGCCAAAAACCTAGCTACACCTCTGGTCATACAGGAAGATTCGATTCCTGTAAGCTGAAAAGTTTGGAAGGTAGGCAAATGCATGAGGATCTGACTGAGGTATTTCAGCCCATGAAAGGGATGAACACTGAATGATGGAGGCATTTTTTTCTCTTTCTACGTTGATGCAAACAAGCATATATAGATTTAGATTAAAGAAAGATAACTGTAGACAAGATGTAAGCAAAGTTGCCTTCAGCCAAAGAGTAATCAACTATTGCAACAAGTTACCACTTAGCCTTCCAGAGTCAGAGATCTTATTTAGATTTAATAGAATTAAATAAATATTTGAAAGGAATAGGTTTTTTTTTTTTTTTTATGGCGAGTATTATATAAGCTTTGTTTTCCCCATCATTCTGCCATTTTAATACTAATATTAAATGTACCACCTTTAAAATGGAATGAATGATAAAACAGTAAATAGGATTTAGTTGATCGCAGTGGATACAGACTTCACTGATATTAAAATTAAGATTTACATATATTTGTAATCTGATTTCAGAAGTTTTAAGCAGGCTTTTTTTTTTCTTTCAAGACACAGGTGAGCTTGTTTCATTATTTTGAATGTTAGCATTCTGCAGTAAGTTGAACTTAAATGCATTTCTACAAGGGGGAAGCATTAGGTGTGATGTCATAAAATTTTTAGATGTGCAATATACGTGGGAGCAGTATATTCAACTTTTTTATGAACAAAGCATGGTTTCAACAGTGCTCTACCTCACTTCACTCCAAATATCACCACTCACAGCTTGCAGAATAATATCAAGTTTATTTACTAGTTTTAAGTTGAAGTACAAAAGAAAAACTAAAAGATTCAAATTACAGAGTTCATTCCAGTGGCTATTCTACAAACCTGTTTTCAAGTTGTGCTTTGAAATTAATGTTGGGTATCATCATAGTGAGAGCCAAAATAACTCGGAGAGAACAGAGCAAAGAAATATTCCCTCATTTCAACAACTCTTCTCTTTCAAGTTCATCAATAAGAGTCAATTATGTTCTTCACACTTGGGTTTCCAATTCTTGAATAGTGTTCCACATGCTTTTTAAACCTGTGGTATACAAAAAGCCAAACAAATCTGGAAGCATATCACACAATATCAGTAATTTGGGGTGAAACATTTAGAAAAGGAAGTAGGAAGTATTTTTCAATTGATGTGATACAGTACTTTGAATGTAAATCATGTTGAATAATTCTGTGTAATTGTAACACGAAAACAGTGTCTTAAAATTAGGATCTAGTTATAAAAGGGACTAAGCTGAGCTTTAAATGTATAAAAATGGAAAATTTTTAACTTCAATTTATTAATTAAATGTTCATATACTGATTGTCCAATAAGGTCATAAATTGCAGTATTATTATTATTAGCTACATGGTGCAAGGAAGCCTAAAGCTTATGCTGCACCAGCCAAAAAAATAAAATAATAAAATTCCCGAGTTACCCTGAGAGAGAGAGAGAGAGAGAGAGAGAGAGAGAGAGAGAGAGAGAGAAGGGAATCACCAAGAAAGAGAAGAATGATGATATCCAGCTCAGGACCCTGGGTGTGCCAAACCCATACTCACCAGATGTGAGCCCCTGAGGTCTAAGGAAAGGGCTTTGTTATTGCTTGTTTCTATTGGAAATTTAAAATGTTTTCACCACTATTATTCAGGGAATTTCACAAGAGAATTCAGGGAATTTGTGAAATTTCACATGATCTTTACCAATGGGTCCACACCACACTGGTTCCACACTATATATTTCTTTAAAATCCGAAAACATACATGTATTTCTTATAGGTGAATAAATGATATAACTCTTTAAATATTTGAATAATGTTTTAGGCACATTATTTTCAGAACATTATTTAAAATATTATTTTCAGAATGTAAAAACTGCATTAAAGTGAAAAATAAACTATATATCTTCACTTTTTTTTTTTTTTTGCTGATCCCCAGAAAAAATGCAAATACAAGTTTTCTGTATATTGGAAATAGAGGATTTCCTATATACAGAACACTCTAGAAATGTGTGTTTATGAACTAATTTGCATGTTGTGTGGGCTGAAAAACTCAGGAGGATAATCCTTGACCTGAGATCGATTAACTACAGTCTTGAATGAAAAAGACTTTCGAAATTTCTTCAGTTGCTGATTGGGGATTGAACCCTGTCCAAACACGTAGCACACAGTGATGTAATGTGCCAGCTTGGCTACCTCAAACGGCTAGGAAATAGGGCTGAAGCAGCAGTATCTGCCCTGTCCAAAAGAACTCTGAGACCTGTGATTTCGAAGTAGAAATTCTTTGTAACCATAGCTACACACACACACACATATATATGCAAGCTGTGAAGCAGCCACTTGATGTTAATTGAGCTGCATGGGAAGACCACAATGTTGTGTTTAATTACACTAGTATATTTTAGTATCAATTTACTGCAAATAGGTTATTTCTTACCTTCATGGTCTAATGGGAAACTGCCTTTATCTGGAGGTTTTGGATTAAAATGTTTCTGACCAAAAGTCATTGAAGACATACTGCTTCAAAACTAAAAATAAAACTAAATTACAGTAATACAAATAAATATATTTTTTTTCTTTTTGATAATTAAATAACATAAAAGAGCTTGAAAAGAATGAAAGCAAAAAGCAAAACATTAACTATTTAACTGTATCCAAGATGAAAAATCACCTGCAGCATTATTACAATGCCAATCTAATATACTTACAAAAAGCAATCTTAAAGGAGACCTATCTTTCTGGTAGGTCTCCATGTTTTGTTTAGGCAAGTGCCTAAACAAAACATGAAGTTTTAAATAAACAGAGTATTTGGAAAATGGTCGAAGTGACTCTACCAAATTAATCCAAATATATTTTAAAGGGAGGTCTGTTGACTTACTTAACAAGTACAGGGCAACATTGAAAAAAAAAAAGTTGAGTTAGGGTGAAATTTGAAAGTGTCTACAATTCCGTCTAGACAAGTTATTATTAAAACTTGACATTTGTAAAATCTAAGTTGTTATATTTATTAAGTTAAAGCAGATCTTCACAGACTGCTTAAAATATGAGGAAATATAAATGGAACATTGTTGGATACTGTTGTAGCCCCTCTTTCAATGACACAATGAATACAAAAAAACATACCATAATGATTCTCTGGGTGAACATTTGGGTATAGAGAAGACCAGTAACATGATGGTTGAAAGATTCTTTTGGCCAACTTTGCCAGGAGTTTGATATTGCACATTATAACATGTCAGGTGTGTCAGCTCAGAAAGGATTTTAGGGGGAAGACTTCCTTACAAGAGGTCTAACCTCTTTCTAGAGTATCTCCACTGATATAGTCAGGCCACTGCTATCTGATAAAGGAAATAAATTTATACTTGTGGTGGGTGATATGTTCTCCAGATGGACAGAATTACTTGTTATGGCTGAGACCATTACTGGTTTATTAACTAATCACATCTTTTTAGATTTGGTTGTCCTTAAACACTACTCTCTGACCACTGTGCCAAATTTTCATTAGAATTATTACTCCATATCAATAAAATTTTCAAAAGTGGATACAGACCAGAATGTAAAGGACTAATGGAGTACTTAAATCTGTGAAATTGTAAGCAAACTTATGACTCATAGTCTTAGGATGATTATCTAGAGTAAGCAGCAATTTATTATAATACAGCTGGTCAATGCAGTGTTGAGGAGAAACCATAATTCATTTTTATGGGCAAAATTCTACACTTCCATATGATATTGGCTCCATCATATACTGGAATCCACACAGGATTCCAGTATATCGATACCAGTTTCTCCACTAACACTTCATAAATAATATTATGAAGAGTTAGTGGAGAAAGTGATGCTAGGAATCAAGAGTATGTTATTTAAAGCTGGAATTTAGTGTTGCTAAGGCATTTAGGAAGTTTGGATTTCGATTTTATTGTCATAAAAGCGACTAAGGCTAGGGTGCGCCATACTTAGGAAGAAAGACTATAGGTGATAAAACACATGCTAGAGAAAAAGGTCTTTTAGGATTGTGCAAAAGCTGTCTAAGGTGACCTTTAAGATTAAGCAATCATTTTCCCTTATCAGAAGCAGGTTGTATACTTAAACAATCTTACTCCCCAGAGAATGATTATCTAATTCCTGGCTATTCTCATAAGGCTTTAATTAGACAAATGGAAAATCTTGTGGCTAATAAGAATGATGCTTCTGCCTCACCTCAACATTGATAACAACACTGCATGAAGAGCAAGCATTCCCAATCATTCATATATTGATGAAGACGAGGAAGAAGCATACTTACCAAATTTGACAAGTTCTAGACATCACCATCATTGCCAAGAAGGAACTGTCCAATTGAATCACCCAGAAAGCGATATTAGCACATCAGAAGCTAATACAAACATTTCTCATCATAACATTTCTCAAAATATCTACCAAAAATTAACAGAGACTGTAAATAATGAGACCATAAATTGAATCTTGTCACCAAGAAAAATAGTCACGGAGAAAGAAGTGGAATAAAGCAGCCTACATGCTCATGTTGCAAATAAGTACAATACTTGTATAGGCAAAGGGAGTTATTGCTACTTCACAACCTTCGTTGTCTTTGTTAATTTATGTTCTGTAATTTATTATTGTGCAGCTGAAAATTGCAATCTGATTTTTGTAAATATCCATTCATTCATTCAAAAAAAGTAATTTTTTGCTAAACAAAAGAAAATTAATTTTTGTTTGAAGAGGGGAGGATTATCCTAGACACAGCAGTCAAATTTGTTAAATCAGAAGTTGGTTGGCTGGAAGTAATGAAATTAGTCTCTGAAGTATGCAGATAGTAATTAGTAGGGTTGTCACTTGTCAGGTATTTTACCTCTCTTTCCAGTATTTTTAATTAATGTTGGGTAAAAGATAAAAACTAAAATATGTCTGATATTTTCAAGCAATGTCCGGTTGTTTTGCCTAGTAAAATTCCAGTGGTAAAATTGCTGGCATACTACACGGTATGTTTTAATAATGTTTAAAAAAAAATTTTTTTTCATACATAAACAGAATTTTGTTGAAAGTTTTTTTTTGCCCAGTGTCCACTATTTTTCATTTTTGAAGGTGACAACACTATTAATTACAACTGATGTTAATTTCATCAATAAAATAATCACAATTATGGAATAAATATCAATATAAATAAAACCCAAGTAATGCAAATCGGACGAACCATAGAAGACATAAACATTCAAAATAAACAGAAAGAACAAGTGTATATACAAGAGCCCAATTATACAAACAAAAATTCATATAACTGGGCTTTAGTAACTGGAAACCTAAGTAATATTGACCAAAGATACCCAGGGGCTCAGGGCTCACATCTGGTGAGTATGAGCTTGGCACACCCAGGGTCCTGAGCTGGATATCATCATTCTTCTCTTCCTTGGTGGTTCCCTTCTCTCTCTCTCTCTCTCTCTCTTGAGGTAGTTCGGAAATTTTTTTTTGTCTGGTGCAGCATAAGCCTTGGGCTTCCTTGCACCACATAACTAATAATAATAAATTAATCACAGACGGATGGACAAATATGAACAGACTCAAAAACATATGGAAGGGCAACAAAATCTCAAATAGTCTAAAAATTAAACTATACGAAACAGTCATCATACCCACATCAACTTATAGTGAGACATGGAAAATAAATAAGAAAGAAAGTTTAAAAAAAGATTTCCTTAGGCATTTGAAATGAAATGCCTAAGGAAAATTAATGAAACAAATTGGAGAGGACACAAAACTAATGAACAAGTAAGAAAAGTCCAAATTTTGAACGCAGCATAATAGAACTAATCTACAAAACACAACTTCAGTGGCTTTGACATGCGAATCGGATGAAACAACAAAGGCTGCCAAATGTTGTATTGACAGGAAGAATTAACGATAAGAGACCCACCAGGAAGACCCAAAGAGAATTACTCCAATGTCTAAAGGAGAACACAGGCTTTCAGAGCTATCGACATGAGATTCAGGAGACTGACAACAATGGAGATTATTCAAATAGGGGCTCAACCAGTGCTAAACGGAAGAGTAGAATGATGTTAATTTCCTTTAAAAAAAATGCATTATTATTATTAGCCATATGGTGCAATGAAGCCTAAGGCTTATCCTGCAACAACCAAAAAAAAAAAAAAAAAATTTGAGTAACCTGAGAGGAAAAGAGAGAGTTTTTTTTTTTTTTTTTTTTATGAAAACCCCAAACACGAAAGGTATCAAAACCTATAGTACTTAGTACCGTGCATGGATTGAAGGAGAAGTATGGGGGGGGGGGGGGAAAGCCGGAAACTTTGCTCTAGAGACTAAACATGGGTTTCACCACTTCAAGCCTCCAATAAGCAAAGTGGTGGTATTTCACCGGTTGATGAAAGTCATCTACCATCACCAAAAGAGAGAAAAATTATGATATCCAGCTCAGGACCATGGGTATGCCAACCCCATACTCACCAGATGTAAGCCTCTGGGGTTGCATTATGTTTATTAAATGTTAAGAAAATTTCAGATCTTGGGTACCACTCCATACTTCGACGAAAGGGCAAGAGGAAGGCAGTGATTGGCAGGTGCCATTCACTGTTTTCTCCGTCACGCCCTCCTAGGTTGATATGCCTTGGGTGTTTATCTCCCCATTTGTTTTAAAATCGGGAACTCGTTTCTGGATTTTAAATTACCCACCCCCCCCATTCTCGACGACACAAAACAATCAGAAACAAAACGCCTTCACAATAATTACCCAATCACAGAACTCGACCATACAATCACTGCATTCTACGACCACCCCCACAGAGCGACGATAAATGGTACCCAAATAATAATTTGAGCTGAAATGGTATAAGGTGATGCCTCCGTGTTTTTTCTTTACGTTAATCCTGCACTTTAGTGTCGCGAGTGACGATCAGCCCGCAAGTCACCGCCAGCTCCAACCTGGCGTGAATCGTATTCTGACGGGCAGTTCCGACTTGACTGAGCATGCGTGACACTCACTCTATGCCTCTGCCTCTTGCCGCTGTATCTGCCAGTCTATGCACTGGGAATTGTTACGGAGCATGCGCAACACTAACTGTATCTGCCGAACTGTATACTGTACGGGCAATGTACTACGTACTCCCAGTAATTTTTATTTTTTCGTTTTCAGAAAGAATAAAAACAATTTCCTTACTACATAATAATTTGATAATAAAAATGAAAGTAGACTGTTATAAAACCAATATACTTTTATTTTTTCTATATACTTTTTTTTTCGTTTTCGCAAAGGATAAAAAACAATTTCCTGACTACATAAGAATTTGATTATAAAATTAAAGTAGATAGTTATAAAAACGATAATGCAAATAGGTAATCATTATTAATTTTTAATTATTGTTTTTGGGTAATATATTTTGTATTGCCTGAAAATAATATATGCATATTTTCTGATTATTTGTATATATTTCTAATAATTTTTGAATTATGACACATGTATGGAGGTCTCATTTTAGGAAGGGTGTAAATTTGCTTGAGCGTGTACAGAGAAGGGCAACAAGATTGGTGAGGGGAATGAAGGGATCCTCTTACCAAGAGAGGCTTAAGTTCTGCAAATTGCAGTGGCTGGAGACTAGGCACTTGCGCGGTGATCTGATTGAGGTATATAAGGCCTTGAATGGGTTGAGCACGCTGAATTCTGATGGGATCCTTCCACTTGTTCAGATTACGAACCTAAGGGAGCATAAATTCAAATTAAGAAAAGACAGATGTAGAATAGATGTGCGGAAATTTGCCTTTAGCCAGCGGGTGGTTAATTGCTGGAACAAACTTCCATCTGTCGTTGTGGAAGTTGATAGGTTGAATAAATTTAAGGAGAAACTGGACAGGCATTTGGAGGGAATGGTGTGATTTTTTTTTTTTTTTTTTTGGCTGATGCTGCATAAGCTCATACATTTGCTTTCTTGCATCACATGCCACTACTACTACTACTACTACTACTTATTAATTTTTGATTTTATTTATTTATTTATTTTTATTTTTATTTTTTTATTTTATTATTTTTTTCCTATAAAAATATATTATTTTATCACCACTAGTTTTTTATTATTATTTTTTTTATTTATTTATTTTTATTATTCTTCTTATTATTTTTATTTATTTTTGTTTATTATATTTATTTATTTTTTGTTTATTGTTATTTTTATTTATTATTATTTTTTATTTTTTATTATATTTTTGTTTATTATATTTATTTATTTTTTGTTTATTGTTATTTTTATTTATTATTATTTTTATTTTTTATTATATTTTTATTTATGTTTTAATGTTATTAATATTATTATTATTATTACTATTAGTTCTAGTTTTTATTATATATATATATATATATATATTTTTTTTTTTTTTTTTTTTTTTCAACTGCACCTGTTTTGATTTATTTATGTTTATTATATTTTTTTATTTTTCCGGCAATTTTGTATTACAACTTGTACCACGGGTAATTTTTTTTTTTTTTTCTTCTTCTTTCTTACCTCTGGATGGGTCTCCAGAATTTCCTGGCCCACCTGCTTGCAATATCAAGTGAATTAGAGTCTCTTTCGAGACGGTACTTGTTTTACTTGGACTGGCCCACCTTCCCAAGTCACGAGTATCCAGATCATCTGTCTAGGTCACTGATGCTTCTGGGTAGCCAAAAGGCCAGAACAGAACACTCACATAATACACACAGACCTACGTCACACACAGATATCTGGCCCATTTGTAGTGATACCGTTCTCTACAGAGATACGAGGCGCAGTTGAACAAACGTTCTAGGTGCCACCCTTACATATACACATGTACATGTCTAAAAAAACCAAACCAAATAATGATATTAGGGTCCCCCCCCCCGTAAATGATTACATCTACCCATATATTGATTTGTCTGTAAATTGACTGCGTTCTCTGGTCGATTTGCCTGTTTGCTGGACGAAAAAACCCCCAGTTTCTGCTGGGAAAACCTTGCTATCTACGCCTGAGACCGCCTAACTCAGCCAGTGAATGAAAAAAGCCAACTAAAGTTCTTCGCGTCATCGACGGGATCCGAACCGGGCCATTTCCACCCGGTGTCTGGAGGACGGTGACGATACCACTATGCTACCGCGCAGACTACATATCCATGTCCAAATGGTAGAAGTCAGACTGCCCGGCACATGGGGGACTGGATCCAGGGTATCCCAGCATAACATCGCCCAAAGCATCACACTGCCGCCACAGGCTTGTTTTCGTCCCACGGTGCATCCAGTCACCATCATTTCACCAGGTAAACGATGCACACGTACCCGTCCACTTGGTGCAACAGGAAACGTGATTCATCGGACCAGACGACATTCTTCCAATCATTCAAGGTCCAGTTTCGATGCTCGCGTGACCATTGAAGGCGCTGTCGCCGGCGAACCATGGTTAGCATGGACACTCGGAGCAGGGCAGTGTGAGCCATTTTAGTACCAGATGCAAGAATAAAAAATTGAGCCCTACTGTTAATGATGGCAACATTGGCAATTATTTTATCTTTCTTTTGATACCCCTTTCAGCTTTTAACCTGAGGCAAGAGCCTCGTTCGCCTCACCCTCGGCACGGTTCTGACTTTGACCGGTCTGCGGCTATGCATCCCCATTTTTAGCAGAGTTCGATGTACTGTGTGTCAATTTACTACCGTCATCAGCATTCCAATTACCGGCTAGTTGCTCCACAGTCGCACTTCTGTTGCCACGTACCATCCGGGAGAGCCTTCGTACTCCTCGAGCCTCGATGAGCCCTGGTTGTCCAACCTCTCGCCGGCTGTTCGTGGGTTTCCCCTCCTTGTATCACTTTCGGTAAGTTCTGACTTGGAGTGGTCTGCGGCTATGCATCCCCATTTTTAGCAGAGTTCGATGTACTGTGTGTGTTGTGTAAATTTACAACCGTCATCAGCATTCCAATTACCGGCTAGTTGCTCCACAGTCGCACTTCTGTTGCCACGTACCATCCGGGAGAGCCTTCGTACTCCTCGAGCCTCGATGAGCCCTGGTTGTCCAACCTCTCGCCGACTGTTCGTGGGTTCCCCCTCCTTGTATCACTTTCGGTAAGTTCTGACTTGGAGTGGTCTGCGGCTATGCATCCCCATTTTTAGCAGAGTTCGATGTACTGTGTGTGTTGTGTAAATTTACAACCGTCATCAGCATTCCAATTACCGGCTAGTTGCTCCACAGTCGCACTTCTGTTGCCACGTACCATCCGGGAGAGCCTTCGTACTCCTCGAGCCTCGTTGAGCCGTGGTTGTCCAACTTCTCGCCGGCTGTTCGTGGGTTTTCCCTCCTTGTATCACTTTCGGTAAGTTCTGACCAAGGCTGACCGTCAGCACTCCACAGCTGGTGGGATGCAGTTTCTGAATACGCTCTGATCTAGTCGTCTCGCCATTGCAATTTGGCCTTTGTCAAACTCGCTTAAGTCCCCTGCCTTTCCAATCTGTTCTGACGAACAATAGTAACACTGATTAACAAAGCTGAGATTCAGACTCAGATACCATGTACCGACCCGCTCACGCGACATAGTTCATCCCTGCAGTTGCTTCGACTTGCATAATGTTTTGGTTCATCGAACTGTGTTTGTTGCGCGCGCGTGCGTGCGTGTGTGTGTGTGTATGTGTGTGTGTGTGTGTGTGAACACTGGGTTTTATGAAAAGAAAATTGAAAGTTTTATGTTTAGACCAAAAACTTTATTCTTATTTTTAAATAAAGATATATCAATATGAAACATTATTTATCATCAATTTGCTATACATAGAACGAATAATTTGACCAGTTGCAGGGGATCGTTTCCCTAACCCCTGGTGGGTCCGAAGACCCCAGTTTGGGAATCGCTTATATAAAGGATCTCTTATGGATATTTAACTTCTTTGGAATGGTTTAATGCAGTCACGGAAGAAAATTTCCTTTCTAATTTTATCCAAGAGTCTACAAGATAAGGGCGTTCCGCAAAGAACTATCTAAAAGCAACTTATTTTATTTCAATCTCGATAAAATTATAAACCATTAATTTCGCTGGTTGGCAACCAAAAAAGCTTGGAAATTTAATGAAATGGATGCATATAATCTTCAGGAAATGGGAACATCCGAGCAAACTTTTAATAACAGTAGTAAAAATTCTAGTTGTAGTAGTAGTAGCAGGGGCAGATAACGCAAGAAAGCAAGCTTATATAGCCTCAACCAAAAAAAAAAAAAAAAAAACAGTAAAGGATGTAAACAAACCCTTGGCCTTAATTATGAGAGCACCTTTGGATTCAGGAGAGAACTGTATGGTCTGGAGATGGGCAAATGTATTTCCAATTCAGGGGGAAAATCAAAGGATGACATGAGTAATTAAAACCTGTTAGCTTAAATTCTGATCTAGAGACCATAAGGAGTCCCCTAATTTAGGAAATAATGAGAGATAATGTAGAAAAGAATGCACTCATAGTGCAGTCACAGCATAAATTTTTTAAGGGGTGACCTTGTGTGACGAATCTGAGAGGATATCATAATGCAGTAATAAAGGAACTGGACGCAAAAAATTTAATTTGATTTCATATACTCCATTTCAGGAAAGCTTTTAATACTGTTTCCGATAAAGGACTGATGTACAAATTAGAGCAGTATGGCAGTAAGGGTAAGTTACTTCTCTGGATAAAGAGATGGTCTGCTAAGAGAAGACAGAGAGTAGTTTTTAGTTTTTAATGGACGCTGCTCTTCATGGACTAATGTTATAAGCAGAGTCCTCCAGTTCTGGCCTCATTGTTGTTATCTATGTTTATTGATAATAGTGAAGAAGGTATAGCAGGTTTAATGTCTAAATTTGGAAATGATACAAAAGTTGGCAGATACTAGTTAATGTTGTTGTAACAGGCTTTTATGAGCATCGGCAACTAAGGCCATATTGTTCCATGTAAAATGTATGTAAATTGTTCTGTGGTCGATTTTCTGTTTGCTGGACGAAAAACCTGAGTTTCCGGAGGAAAATAAACCATGCTACCCTCGTATGAGACCAACTAACTCAGCTACGTTGTGAAAAAGGCCCATAAAAATTCCTCTCGTCATTGATGGGACTTGAACCCAGGTCTTTTCCACTAGGTGTGGGGAGGACGGCGATTCTACCAACTACCCACTAGGGCTAGTTCATGACAGTGCTGAGCGTAAGCTGCTGCATCATAATCTAAATCAATTAGGACGATAGGCTAAGAAATGGCAGCTGAAGTTTTCCTTGGATAAATGAAAGTACTACATATGGGTGGCAATAATTCCAGATGAACGTAACAACTGTGTGGAACTACATTGAGGGCAGTGGAAAATGAAAAAATACCTGGGGTAATTGTGCAGTCCGATATAAAGTTCTCTCTGAGCCATGTTGACAGAACAGCGCATGCAGTTTTGCTTATGATATACAGAAACTTTGATAGCAGGACAAGTTAATGATTATCCCGTTGACAAGGCAATGCTTAGGCTGCATTTTGAGAACTCCATACTGGTCTGAAGGCTTAATTTTAGGAACGATTAAATTAGGAAAGAAGACCGCCCTTTTACTGCCTTCACCAACAATATTGGTGAAGGCAGTAAAAGGGCGGTCTTACCAAGAAAGGCTTCAGTTCTGAAAATTGCAGTGTCTTGAGAGTAGACACATGCGAGGTGATCTGATCACGGTTTTAAGCTTTGAATGGATTGAGCATGCTCAGTGCTGAGGGGATTCTTCCTGTGGCCACAGCAACTCTTCAATTGTCAGCGCGTTTAGCACAGTGGTATTGTCACCCTCCTCCCCACACCGGGTGGAAACGGTCCTGATTCAAATCCCATCGATGACGCGAGGAACTTTAATGGGCTTTTTTCACTCAGTGTCTGAGTTAATCGGTCTCAGGCGTAGATAGCAAAATTCCTCCTAGAACCTGGGGTTTTTCGTCCAAGAAAACAAGCAAATCGACCAGAGAACACACGCAATTTACAGACATAACACATAAAAGGTAAAGGGCAGCCATTATCAAACCACTGCAGGATGGAAACCTCCTCAACAATTCATGCTGAGGGAAATGGACCATAATCTGCCACGCTGGTCTAGTGCGGGTTGGCAGATCTACCGTATTCAGCAGTCAGGGGCTTGAACCCCGGTCAACTCAAAGAGCGTGTGCTACTGCACTCTCGCTCTTGATCACTCGGCTACGGTGGCCATCCATAACACACAACATATATATGGGCATATATAAGCAATTATTGGTGGCCCTAATAGCAGTTTGATTTTTTTTTTTTTTTGAGTTCAAGATACAGTTGATGACAGGACATCGTAGGTTCCCGCCTTGCTGTTAGAACAACCATTACTCTTCTTCTTGTAATGGTTCCTCTCTCTTGAAACTGCTTCTATAATCGAGACGACACTGCTACATATTAAGTCAACGTACTACCCCCGTTTGCTACTGTCCGGCTTCAAGTCGTCCAATGGTTCTCCATCTCAAAGAATCATCTGAACGACAATGACCTGCACATTCTGAGTACTGGAGATGTGGCTGTCCCAATGAGCAAGCCACAAAACGGGAATAAGCCGCTCTGGAGGGTGGTAGATCGATTTTTATTGGATACTCGGAATTTGCATGTCATGATGCCTATGATATTCGCCTTCGGCGACGCTGTTTACATTAAAATATTCAAGAAAAACATTTTGTTCTGTTAATTTTGTAGCATGTACATAAACAATGGTGCAGTTTGCCTCTAGGCTCAGCTAATCAGGTGTAGTTTGCCTTTACGCTCAAATTTTTTTTAAATAAACAGTCTCCTTTTATTTCAATATCACTAAATATAGTGATACTGAAATAATTGAAATTTCGGTCAAGTTTCAGTCGATGTGAAAATAGGTTGTTATGGATTTTTCTTTATCCATAGAAATTTCTACATAATAAGTCTGTGCTGTTAACGGGAATTGAACTTGGCTAATGTCTAATTGCGTTGAGGAAACAGCATTCCACTCCAACGAGCAGTTAGTATTGACTATTCGTGTTCAAATAAATAAAGTTAAAAACTATACATGTATCTTAGTTTACATACTAAAGCAATTTGAACAATTCATTTAAATGTCATAAATAACATTATTTAAATAATATAATATATTAATATCAATAAAGTAATGTTGGCATGAAAATTGAGTAAGATTTAATTGTGCCATTTACTTCTCGTTATAGACATATGGTATACCCTGATATAATAAATAAATAAATAAATTATATATCCAACCTTTATTTCCTTGGCGTCGCTATTGTAATAATTGCCATGGTTACCTAACAATAATTATTGCCTGAGTGATGCATTTCTCGAGACAGAGGTGCCCTTAACAAAGCATCATGAATTGTTTATTTTCTTCCACAATTTCTTATTTTTACGACTATAAGAATATAGTTGATATTTAATATAAGCTTACCGTGTAATATAAGCATACTAGTACAAAATGGCATTTCTCGAGGAGTCTACAAAGGAAGTACTTCCTGTGGATAATGCGCAGACCCATTCCCAGTCAAGTAAGTTTACAGACGCGTACGCGAAATTTGGGTGGGGAACGAAGGTTAACAGGAGCCTAAGACCAAATTTGATCTGGTGAAAGTTATCAGTGATGTATGTGACAATTTTATTTTTGGAACACTGTTGTCAGGGGCTTTAATGTGATTGTGGGGGGGGGGGGGGTTGATAATTAAAGTATTTTCTTAGAATTTTTCTTTTTCACTGGTGGCATGGTCCGAGCTTTGTTTCTGTTGGATGGAAATTGTTTATATTGAACCCCCCCCCCTCCAATGCTACTGTTAAAATTTGCAAAATGATTAGCATGTGTAATTTCATGCAAATATGTAACTTCATTTTTTGGTATGCACGTTGCTGATATGAGATGGAAATTGCTTTCATTCCTACATACATGGTAACCGTGATGAATGCAGTCCTTTCTAGCAATCCTGCAATGGGCTTATATTTAATAAAGGCTGGAGCTGAAGTTAACCCCAGGTGCTCACATCTGGTGAGTATGGGCTTGGCACACCCAGGGTCCTGAGATGGATATCATCATTCTTCTCCATCTCGGTGATTCCTCTCTCTATCTCTCTCTCTGTCAGGGTAACTCGGGAAGCCTCAGACTTCCTTGCGCCATATGGCTAATAATAACCTGCATTGAAAAACAAAGGTGCATAGGCACATCATTTTTTTTAACATGCTCGCATATCTTCAAATCTTCAAATTGCTTATTAGCTTTACCATGCCTGTTCGCTTTTTTTATTTTTTTATTTTATGTAAACCCCAAACATGAGGTATTAGAACCTATAGTACTTAGTACCGTGCTTGTGTTGGAGGTTGAGAAGACGAAAGAAGATATTTGTTGACATTGGACTTGAACTACTGTAGACTGTAATTTTACAGGAAATACGTATGAAGGAAGGTTGTTCCAGAAAACGGCAGTTGAATGAATAACCGAGGAAGTTCAAAAGTTCTTTCTGTGAGTTTGAAGTTGGACAGTAAATGAATGTTGGCTGGTGGAGGCACGTGTTCGGACTGTTTTGAAAGAGAGAGCGGGAATTATAGAAGCCAATTCAGAAGAACAGTGCCCATGGAAGTATCTGTAGAAGGGGCATGCAGCAGAAACAGTACGTCTATGAGACAGCGAGTGGAGAGACTCTGTTAGAGATGAATCATTAATTAACCTAACTTCCCTCTTCTGAATGGAATGAAGAAGCCTGAGAGAGGTTTTGGGGGCACCACCCCAGATGTGGGAACAATATTCCATGGCAGGGCAGATTTGCGATTTATACAGAGTGAACAGCTGTGTGGAAGAAAAGTAACACCGAGAGCGAAAGAGAAAACCAAGTTTTTTAGATGCAGAGGAAGCAATATTTGTAATGTGCTTGTCCCAAGAGAGGTTAGAAGTCAGGGTAATCGTCAAAAGAGATATATCATTTTGCCTAGAAATCGGAGTGTAACTAAAGATAAGCATAGGAGCAGAAGAATCCTTTTTGCGAGATATATGACAAGACTGAGTTTTAGAAGGATTGAAATCAACTAAGTTGCCTTTGCCCCAATGGAGAATTACATGAAGGTCGGCAGTTTTCGAGATGTTGAAGCTGATTGATCAGGACAAGATTTCTCAAAATGAAAAGTAGAGTGCAATGTGCTATCATCGGCAAAACTATGGATAGGATTTCCAGTCAATGGAAGAAGGTCATTAATATACAAGAGGAAAATAGTGGGGGAAAGAACTTAACCTTGGGGGACACCGGCATTAGTGGAGAAGTTAGAAGACAGAGGGCATCTACCATCACCCTCAGTGAGCGATCAGAGAGAAAACTGGATAACCAACTAAAAAAAACAGTTGGTAAACCATAAGATGGAAGCTTGTTTAGAAGACCTTTATGCCAAACATGATCGAAAGCCTTTGAGATGTCAAGAGCAACTACTTGTGTTTCACCGAACCTTTCCATTGAATTAGTCCATAAATGAGTAACATAAGCCAGAATATCACCAGTGGATCGACACTGACTGAATCCATACTGGCGATCGTTGATCAGACAGAAGGATTCTAGGTAGTTTATGAGTTGACGGTTAACTGATTTCTCCATTACTTTAGAAAGAGTAGAAGTAATTGCAATGGGACTATAATTGGATAGGAGGGATTTGTCACCCTTTCTAGGAACTGGCTGGATATGGGCAAATTTCCAAGCAGAAGGAAAAACACCTTTGGAATACAAAAGTGAAAAAAGGCGGCAAAGAATAGGAGTAAGTTCAGGAGCACAGGTTTTGAGAACAGGTGGAGAAATACCATCGGGACCTGGAGCTTTCTTAGCATCAAGATTCGTCAATATCCTTCTGACATCCTTTAGACGAAAGACCACAGGAGGCATTGAATGGAGCCTGTTGGGAATGGTGCGACGTGTTTTAACCAAGATCATTAATACATGAGTTGGAAGAAAAATGGAATGCTACAGGTCAGCTTTATCCTTGCCTATCAACTTCCACAACAAGGGATGGAAGTCTGTTCCACCAACCAACCATCCGCTGGCTTAAGGCAACTTTCCGCATGTCTATCCTACATCTGTCTTTCTTCAATTTGAATTTATACCCTCTCAGGTGATTATTCTGAGCAAGAGGAAGAATCCCATCAGCATTGAGCATGTTCAAGCCATTCAAGGCTTTATACACCTCTATCAGATCACCTCGCTGGTGCCTAGTCTCCAGACACTGTAATTTGCAAAACTTAAGCCTTTCTTCGTAAGAGCACCCCTTTGTTCCATTCACTAATCTTGTTGCCCTTCTCTGTACTCAGTAGCGGATTAAGGTCGGTTGAGGCCCCGGGCGCAGAAGAAAATATTGGGCCCCTTAAAAAAAGCGAGAGACAGGGAAAATAAAAATACATGTTAACCATTTTTTTAAATAAATAAAAAATATTTTGTACTATTAATGTTTTATTTCCAATAAAATTTGAATATAATATATGTATAATATAATTAATAATAGCATAATAATAATCACAAAGTTTTGAACTAATAGTTGAACATATTAGTTCAACTAATTTGTTGGGGTTTTGCGTGGGCCCTTCAGAAGTCGGGGCCCAGGGCGTGCGCCCGGTGCGCCCGCCGTTAAATCCGCCTCTTTCTGTACTCCTACTAGGAGCTCTACATCCTTCTTGAAATGAGGGCTCCAGACCTGTATATAGTACTCTAGGTGTGGCCTGACCATTGCCTTATACAATGGAATAATCACCTCCTTATCCCTGCTAGAAAAATTCCTATATATCATTGACAATACACCATGAGCTACTCTTGCAGCTCGTCTGCACTGTTCAGAGAACTTCATATCTGCCTGCACAACCACCCCCAGGTCCCTTTCATTCTCTACCACTGTCGGTGTAGTACCACAGAGTTGATACGTTGCTCTGGGGTTGCTGTTTCCTATATGTAGTACTTTACATTTGTCAATGGTAAACTTCATTTTCCACCTCTCAGCCCATCTGCTCAACCTTTCCAGATCCTGTTGCAACAGCATAGTGTCAGTAGTGTCCTTGACAACCCTGCCACCTTTGTATCATCTGCAAACTTGGACATTAAGCTTGATATACCATCATCAATATCATTTATAAATACAGAAAACAATAATGGATCCAACACTGAACCCCGAGGGACTCCACTAATAACATTAGTCCACGATGAGCAGTGTCCATTGATTACCACTGTCTGTCTTCTCCCCCTCAACCACCCCTTTATCCATAGCAGCAATTTGCCTCCAATGCCACACTGCTCCAATTTGTGCAGCAGTCTTCCATGTGCAACAGTATCAAAAGCCTTTCTAAGATCCAAGTATATAATATCAAAGTTATTCCCTGCATCCAGTTCTTTTGTGCCTGCATCATAGTATCCAATCAAATTGGTCAGGCAAGACTTCCCCTTAACAAAACCATGCTGTGTCTGAGCTATAACTGAAGTCTTGTCTAGATATCCTGCAGTGCTTCTTTAACCAGTGCCTCCATTAATTATCCTGGAACAGAAGTTAAACTCACAGGTCTATAATTACTTGTGTCAGCCTTTGATCCTCCTTTGTGAATTGGGGTCACATTTGCACATCTCCAGTCTGTGGGTACCTCCTTATAATTATGGCTAAGGGTTTGCTTACTTCCTTTGGTGCCTCCTTTAATATAACTGGATAGATCCCATCCACCCCAGGTGCCTTTCTTGTGTTTATCTTCAACAATTTCTCCTCCACTTTACTCTCAGTTATTACAAGATTCTCTAGCTTACTGCCAGAGTTGAATACACCTCTGGCATTCTCCTCGCTGAATAACTCCTCATGTGTGAATGTTGATGCAAAATATTCATTTAGTTTGTTAGCTTCCTGAGCAGGATCATCAACAGTTGAACCATCGATATCAAGTGGACCAATCTGATTCATCCCCTTCCTTCTAGAGTTTACATAAGAAAAGAATTCTTTACTGTTTTTCTTTGCATCCTTTGCCAAAGATTTCTCGTAACCTGCCTTCACCTGCCTAACCTCCTTTGTAACTTGGTTACAGATGAACTTGTATCTATTATAGGCTTCTCTGTAACGTGTTAATTTGTATGTATCCCATGCATGTTTCTTCTCTGCCATATGTCTCATTAGTTCATCTGACTTCCATTTAGGCCTAAACCTTGAACAATATTTCTTAGTTGGTATGTAAAGCCTAGTAGCTTCCAAGATAAGTTCTTTGAATGCTTCCCATTTTGAATTTGCTGTTGGTAACATCATTAGTTGGTCCCACTGTATAGAATTTAAATACTGTCTCAGTCCATCGTAGTTGCCTTTACGAAAGCAATAACCCTTCCCTTTACCCCTAATGGTAGTTACCTCTTTGAGTAAATCCCACTTCAGCACACTGTGATCACTGCCACCTAGTGGTTCATTTATCTGCAGATTCTTAATGCATGAAGAATCACTACTGATAATCAAATGAAGAGTATTACTCCCTCTAGTTGCCTCCCAAACTGCTGATGCAGAAAACAATCATCCAATAAATCCACAAAAGCCTTGCTAATGTGTGAGTGACCAGCCCCCAAATTCCAGTCAATATCTGGGAAATTAAAATCCCCCATTATAAGACTCTCTGATTTATTGGCCCACTCTATTTCCCTGTACAGTTTCTTATTATACTCATCAGAGTCATCAGGCCTATAGCACACTCCTACTCTCAATTTTGATCTCCCAATGCTTATGTCACACCAAACTGACTCGACACTGCACTGTCCAGCGATGTCGTCTGGCTTCACTTCCTTGGATTTTATGTGTTTCTTAACTAATAACATAACCCCTCCTCTCTTCCTATCCTTTCTGTAGAAGTTGTACTCCCCAAATTCCAGTTCTGCATTCGTTATATCTGTGTGACACCACATCTCTGATATCCCAACAATATCTGCCTTTGATGTTTTGAGAAATACCTGAAATTCATGAAATTTATTTACTAAACTCCTAGCATTGGTGTACACGCAAGTATACATGCACCTGTTTCTATTCTTAGCTACCCTAACACAACCCATGTGTTTACTTGTACCGCAATGACTCCCAGCAGTCTCTGAAATATCCTGCATCTTGTTTTTCAGGCTTCTGCTCATTCCAATAGAAGCAGTGCAAGAATCTCTTTCACCTCTGCCAGTGGCTACTGTTAATCTATTAGTCTTTGTCTTCCCCCAAGCTAGCAGTTTTCCAACCCACATAACACTGCCTCGATAGCATCAGCAAATATTCTTGCACCCTTTCTATTTAAGTGTATCCTATCCCTGTAGAAGCAGTCTCTCCTGTTAACAAGTACAGTCCAGGCTGAAAAAAACATACAGTGACTTCCAGTGGATATGAAATTTTAAACAGGGTGGGACAGGGAAATGGGCATCATTTTAAAAATTGATTTTCTGAGTACCAATGTGGTGTTATGGGGAGGGGGGATTACATCACCTGGCTTACGCTTATCCACATAATGCCATTTAGTGACCCAGTAAGAGTGGTGTGGAGCACAGTCTGTATTCACCATCAAGGCATGTTGCAAAAAAGACAGTTATGAGGCCGCTCAGCATTTACTGTATGTTCACATTAAGCTTCAGCATCAAGGTCCTGTATTGTTTGCTCATGCCATTAAAACATGGGTGTGGGTGGAATAAGAGGTACACCTACTCCAATAAACATCACAAGTGCAGAACACTTTGGACTCACATGTGGTTTGCGATTTCATCTCACAGCATTAGCTACCCATATTGATTTGAAGAGAATAATGGTAGGTAACAACTGTTAACATAACATCAGGCTGCTCTACTGTTAACATAACATCAGGCTGCTCTGCTAACGTGATCACAATTTTTTTGGAAATGAAATCGCTACTAGGTTTCCTGAAGTTAATGAGGCCAGTTAGTTTCAGCAAGATGTCATTGCATTTCATACCACATGATGTCAATGGATTATGTGTGGCCGCTTTTTCATAACTATATCATCCAGGAATGTGACATTTCTTGGCCTGCAGTGTCCCAAGACCTGTCATCAACCAACTTTTTTTCTTTTATGGGACCCTTCAAAAGAAAAGTGTACTCTCATCATTCACACAATATTGAAGTGCTGAAAGAAAGAATTTGTGAAGAAATTACCGGAGATGATATGCCATGTGATGGGAAACATGCGAGAGATTAGAAGAATGCTTGTAGAGAGACAGAGGTATTAATTACCTCAAGGATATCATCATCAAAAAATAAATGGCAAGCTAAGTATTTTAAGATGGCATATTTTTAATTTGGCAAATGCAAATTCGTTATTTAATTATTGAGATCTTAAAGTCACTTATTTCCCTGCCTCACCCTGTATTTAGCCTTTTTACACAGATTTCTTATATCACATCAAGTTTCATTAAAATCAGACAAATGGATTTTAATAATTCATCTAGCAATTATTAATTCTTTTTATCATGCATTAACATTAGTAGAGGTATATTATGCAAAAAAGCAAGCTTATACAGCATCAGCCAAAAAAAATCCTGTTTCACACACCATTCACTCTAAAAGTCTGTCCAGTTCTTCCTTGAATTTATTTAAGCTATCAACTTCCACAAAGACAGATGGAAGATTGTCTCAGCAGTCAACCACCTGCTTGCTTCTTGACCTAATGGTAGCCGAGCATTCTGGTCTCTTGCCAAAGCTATTGGCCATAACTTTTGCCCATCTCTGCTCCCACCTCTGTCCAAACCAGATGGTTCTGTTGTCACTTCAGCCAAGGATAAAGCTGATCTGCTAGCATCCCATTTTTCTTCCAACTCATGTATTAATGATCTTGGTAAAACACCTCACACCTTTCCCAACATGCTCCATTCAATGCCTCCTGCGGTCTTCCGTCAGAAGGATTTTGACGAATCTTGATGCTAAGAAAGCTCTAGGTCCTGATGGTATTTCTCCACTTGTTCTCAAAACCTTTACTCCTATTCTTTGCTGCCTTTTTTCACTTTCTTATTCCAAAGGTGTTTTTCCTTCTGCTTGGAAATTTGCTCATATCCAGCCAGTTCCTAAAAAAAGGGTGACAATTCCCTCCCATCCAATTATCGTCCTATTGCAATTACTTCTACTCTTTCTAAAGTAATGGAGAAATCAATTAACCATCAACTCATAAACTACCTAGAATCCTTCTGTCTGATCAACGATCGCCAGTATGGATTCAGTCAATGTCGATCCACTGGTGATATTCTGGCTTATGGTACCCATTTATGGACTAATTCAATGGAAAGGTTCGGTGAAACACAAGTAGTTGCTCTTGACATCTCAAAGGCTTTCGATCATGTTTGGCATAAAGGTCTTCTAAACAAGCTTCCATCTTATGGTTTACCAACTGTTTTTTTTAATTGGTTATCCAGTTTTCTCTCTGATCGCTCACTGAGGGTGATGGTAGGTGGCTCTCTGTCTTCTAACTTCTCCACTAATGCTGGTGTCCCCCAAGGTTCAGTTCTTTTCCCTACTGTTTTCCTCTTGTATATTAATGACCTTCTTCCATTGACTGGAAATCCTATCCATAGTTTTGCCGATGATAGCACATTGCATTCTACTTTTCATTTTGAGAAATCTTGTCCTGATCAATCAGCTTCAACTTCTCGAATATCCACTACCAATTCCTTAAATGCCGATCTTCAGGTAATTCTCCAGTGGGGCAAAGACAACTTAGTTGATTTCAACCCTTCTAAAACTCAGTCTTCTCTTATATCTCGCAAAAAGGATTCTTCTGTTCCTATTCTTATCTTTAGTTACACTCTGATTTCTAGGCAAAATGATATCTTTCTTTTGGGGATTACCCTGACTTCTAATCTCTCTTGGCACAAGCACATTACAAATATTGCTTCCTCTGTATCTAAAAAACTTGGTTTTCTCTTTCGCTCTCGGCGTTACTTTTCTTCCAAACAGCTGCTCACTCTGTATAAATCGCAAATATGCCCTGCCATGGAATATTGTTCCCACATCTGGGGTGGTGCCCCCAAAGGGTTGTCAAGGACACTACTGACACTATGCTGCTGCAACAGGATCTGGAAAGGTTGAGCAGATGGGCTGAGAGGTGGCAAATGAAGTTTAACATTGACAAATGTAAAGTACTACACATGGGAAACAGCAACCCCAGAGCAATGTATCAACTCTGTGGTACTACACTGACAGTGGTAGAGAATGAAAGGGACTTGGGGGTGGTTGTGCAGGCAGATATGAAGTTCTCTGAGCAGTGCAGACGGGCTGCAAGAATAGCTCATGGAGTATTGTCAATGATATACAGGAATTTTTCCAGCAGGGATAAGGAGGTGATTATTCCATTGTATAAGGCGATGGTCAGGCCACACCTAGAGTACTGTATACAGGTCTGGAGGCCTCATTTCAAGAAGGATGTAGAGCTGCTGGAACGAGTACAGAGAAGGGCAACAAGATTAGTGAATGGAACAAAGGGGTGCTCTTACAAAGAAAGGCTTAAGTTTTGCAAATTACAGTGTCTGGAGACTAGGCACCAGCGAGGTGATCTGATAGAGGTGTATAAAGCCTTGAATGGTTTAAGCATGCTCAATGCTGATGGGATTCTTCCTCTAGCTCAGAAAAATCACCTGAGAGGGCATAAATTCAAATTGAGGAAAGACAGATGTAGGATAGACGTGCGGAAATTTGCCTTTAGCCAGCGGGTGGTTGGTTGGTGGAACAGACTTCCATCCCTTGTGGTGGAGGTTGATAGCCTAAATAAGTTTAAGGCTCAGCTGGACAGGTATTTTGAACGAACAGAGGGGTGAAGTGGAAGTGGGTTTTTTTTTTTTTTGGCTGATGCTGCATAAGCTTGCTTTCTTGCATCAAATGCCTCTACTAATGCTAATGCTAATGCTAAAACCTCTCTCAGGCTTCTTGCTTCCATTCAGAAGAGGGCAGTTAGGTTAATTAATGATTCATCTCTAACAGAGTCTCTCCACTCGCTGTCTCATAGACTTACTGTTTCTGCTGCATGCCTCTTCTACAGATACTTCCATGGGCACTGTTCTTCTGAATTGGCTTCTATAATTCTTTCTCTCTCTTTCGAAACAGATCGAACCCATGCAGCCTCAAGCCAATATCCATTTACTGTCCAACTTCAAAGTCACAGAATCAACTTTTCATCTTCCTCATTTATTCATTCAACTGCTGTTTTCTGGAACAACCTTCCTTCATACGTATTTCCTTAAAATTACAGTCTACAGAAGTTCAAGTCCAATGTCAACAAATATCTTCTTTTGTCTTCTCAACCTCCAACCCAAGCACGGTACCAAGTACTATAGGTTCTAATACCTCTCGTGTTTTGGGTTTACATAAATAAATAAATAAATAAATAAATCTGGAGTTTGTATTGTATTGGGTAGTATGTTAGAAACAACTAATAAAAATAAAAGTGAGGCAACCCTGTTAATTAATAGGAAAGAGGAATAAGAGAGAATGCGTAAGCCCCCTATGAATTAAGAGCATTGTTAAAACGAAAGTTTTGTAACTCTAAGTTACTGAAAGGGAATCTTAGAAAACAAAGAGTATGAATTATGTCATAACTAGTATTGAAGTGTTTTGGGTTATACAAATGTGTGTGTGTGTACATGCTTAATTAACATTGTATCGTTCTTTAGTGAAGGAGAGATGTCAGAATATATCAGATGACATGTTAAGGTCTGAAAGAATGCAAAAAGAGAACAATGTATAAGTGCGGATTAAATTTGGTATTGTTGTGCATAGAAAAGATAACTGGTTTCTTCGGCTAAAAAATAACAGCCAGAGAAGGCCAGTAAGGCAACCAAAGTTATATATGTATGTATATTAAGTATCAGGGCGCCTCCGTAGCTAGGTGGCCAGGAGCAGCAGTGCGTAGCACACGCTTCTTGATCAGACTGGGGTTCGAGACCGTGACCACCAAATACGGAGGATGTGGAAAGGTCAGGAAATGACCACCGCATATCCCCGGAGCAATATGGCCTTAGTTGGTAATGCTCCTAAAAATCAAATAACAAAAACAACATAACAACATTAAGTATCATTTATGTGTGTTGAGAAATTAAAGAGGTATGTGTTACAAGGGCCAAAACCTTTTACTTGAAGTAGCAATTTATACGTACAGATGTTGAAAAGTACAGGTGCTGGTAAAGGCAAATTTCTGAACAGCTATTCTACAACTGCCTTTCTCAGTTTGATGACCCTCAGGTTTGTAATCTGAGCAAGAGGAAGAATCCCATCAGCTTTGAGCTTGCTCAACCCATTCAAGGCCTTATACACTTTAATCAGATCACCTCGAAGGTGCCTAGTCTCCAGATGCTGCAATTTGCAGAATTTAAGCCTTTCTTTTGTAAGAGCGCTCCCCCCTCATTTCACTCACCAATCTTGTTGCCCTTCTCCGTACTATTTCTAGCAACTCTACATCCTTCTAAAATGAGGTCTCCAGATTTGTACACAGTACTCAAGGCATGGCCTGACCATTGCCTTATACTAAGGAATAATCACCTCCTTTTCCCTACTAGCAAAATTCCTGTATATCATTGACAACACCCCATGACCTGCTCTGGCAGCCTGTCTGCACTGCCCATAAGAAAACTTCATATCTGACTGCACAATTACCTCCAGGTCTCTTTCATTCTCCACTACTCTGAGTGTTACTCTGGGGTTACTGCTACCCATATGCAGTACTTTGCATTTGTCAATGTTAAACTTTAGTTGCCACTTCTCAGCCCATCTGCCCAACTTTTCTAGATCCTGTTACAGTAGCATACTGTCATTAACAACCCTGCCAACCTTTGTATCATCTGCAAGCTTGGTCATTAAGCCTGATATTCCTTCATCAGTATTATTGACAAAACAACAATGGGCACAACACCGAACCCTGAGGAACTCCACTAATAACATTAGTCCACAAAGAGCAGTGTCCATTAATCACCACTGTCTTTTCCCACTCAACCACCCTTCTATTCATTGTAGCAACTCCCTTAATGCCATACTGCTCCAATTTGTATAGTAGTCTTCCATGTGCAAGTATCAAAAGCTTTCATGAAATCCAAGTATGTGATATCAAAATTATGTTTTGCATCCAGTTCCCTTGTAACCACATAATACTATCCAATCAAATTGGTCAGACAAGGCTTCCCCTTGCTGTGTCTGAATTAGTGCTGCAGTCTTGTCTAGATGATCCTGCAATTCTTCTTTAACCAGTGATTCCATTATTTTCCCCAGAACAGAAGTTGAACTAACAGGTCTGTAATTAGTTGTCACCCTTTGATCCCCATTTGTGAATTGGGGATACATTTGTACATCTTCAGTCCATGGGGACCTCCCCTGAGTTCAAGGATGCCCTTATAATTATGGTTAAGGGTTTGCTTACTTCCTTTGCTGCCTCTTATAGTATAACTGGATAAATCCCATCCACCCCAGGTGCCTTTCTTATATTTAATATACCTTACACATCACATATCTTATACAGTATATTGTAGCAGTAGCACAAAATATTTATTTGTTCATCAACATCATTAGTGTTCTGCTAAGGACAGGTCCGAGCCTACAACTTAACAACTTCTGCATATCTTCTCCTCTTTACCTCCCCCTATCCTACATTCCTTCTGAATTCATAAATCATAGTTTCCTCAATCTCTGAACTTATCCTTCCATTACATCCTTCATCAATTGTTCATATCATGACACATGTCCGATCCAGTAATGTCTGTTGCAGTACGCTTGTTTATTGGAGTGAATGGACTTGAATGTGAATCAGTGAGCCCAGTTGACATGGGTGAGAAGTGCAATGTTGGGGTGACATAAGCATTGAGAAAACAAAAATTAGAATAGGAGTGTGTTACAGGCCAAATGACTGTGATGGGTCTAAGAAACAACAGCTATACAGGCAATTAGAGTGGACCAGAAAATCAGAATGTCTTATAATGGGAGATTTTAACTTAACAATAGAAAACCTCAGAGAAACTTGTGGATTGGTCACTCACACAGTAATAGAAATTTTCTGGATTGATGGATTATAGTTTTCTACATCAGCATATTAGAGAGGCAGCAAAAGAAAGAAATACACTATCTGATTAACAGTAGTGACTCTTCTTGCATTAAGAATGTGCAGTTAAAAGAACCAATAGGTGAGAGTATTCGTAGTGCATTGGTGTGAGATTTACTTACTCATTAAGGGAAGGGAAGGGAAGGGAGTTTGCTTTTGTAAAGATGACTACAGTGGTCTTAGACAGTTGTTAAAATTATTCAATAGGACTAACTAGTGATGTTATTAACATCAGATTCTATATGGGAAGCATTCAGGGAAAATATCATAGAAGCTACTAGGCTTTTTATCAATTAAGAGATACTGTTCACATTTTAGCCCTAATTGATATTGGATAAATTGACGAGACTAGTGGTGGTGAAGAAAAATACATGGGATGCATTTAACTTATCATCGAATATAGACACCTACAATAGGTATAAATTAGTCTGCAATTAAGTCACAGAGGGGGTTGGGTTAAGCAAAGGTATATATTATGAGAACTGTCTGGCAAAGAAAAGTATCAGACTTCTTTACTTATGTAAACACTAGAGGGAAATGCATGAATTGGTCCACTAGATATGAATGATGGCGGATAAATAATACATGTAATAGGCACCTCTGTATACTCCGAGGGTCTGATGAATGAATGTCCCATATTATCATTTCCTTTCCCCCCATGTAAATGGTTCACAGTTAGTTATTTATGCGTGTGTGAGTTTTCTCTCTATAGTATGTTTATTATGTTCACTGTCTTAGGTCTCGTCTCAGTTGAGAAAGAAGCTTGTTGCATATTTTATTTTGTTATATTACTTTTATCGCTTTTAATTGTATGTATATATATTCAGTTTTTAAGTATTTTTATTTTGCATCTTAATTATAGTTTACTATTTTATGTTTGGGGCTTAGAGGGGAACAGGTATCCTGTGTGTTATCAGACACTCAGCCTAAAACACTGATGGATCCAATATCTCTCTATTACAGAAGATTTAGGAGAAGTCCGGTTGGCCTGCCTCCCTAAAATCCACTCATGCACACCTTCTCGATGGTAAGCCCTGTTACGTCACTTAGGTGGCAACGAACGTGTAGAGTGGTTCTCTTCAAGACGCCTGGTCAGCGTGAAGAGGAAAAGACCAAACCCTCCAGCAATGAGAGCACAACAATACAAATGGCCCTCAGTCCCCAGCAGCTTTCACTCTCCCTCTTACGGCAGCGAGAGGATCAGAGTGGAAGCAGAGGGTGCTAAGAATCTCTGGGTACGACCAGGCTGCCATGCACGGAAATTGAACTTGGCCTGTTATAATGTACGATCACTCATTGGTGAAGACAGGATATTAGAGCTGGAAAAGGAATTAGAAAATGTGAATTGGAATATCATCGGTTTGGCTGAAACAAGAAGAAGAAATGAGTCACTTATAAGTCTATCAAGTGGAAATCTGCTGTACACCAATGGAAACAGTGAAAGGAGTGAAGGTGGAGTTGGGTTTCTGGTCCATAAAGATTTAAAAAACAACATTTTGGAATTCAAAAGTACATCACCAAGGGTGTCAAGACTAATACTCAAGATTTCTAAGAGGTACAATCTAAAGATTATAATGATTTATGCACCAACATCGAGCCATGATGATGAAGAGGTTGAAGAAATGTACACTGAAATTGAGAGTCTTCTAGATGAGCAGAAAACCCACTACACTATTATTATGGGGGACTTCAATGCTAAGGTTGGAAAAAGGCAAAACAGCGCAGACAGAGGAACTATAGGAAATTTTGGAATTGGTGAAAGAAATAAAAGAGGTGAAAGACTTGTGGAATTTGCAGAATCTCAAGGACTGTCAGTAATGAACACTTTTTTCAAGAAAAGGGTGAACAGAAAGTGGACATGGAAGAGTCCAAATGGATTAACAACTAATGAAATCGACTTCATCCTCACTAACAGAAGATATATTGTGAATGATGTTACCGTCCTGAATAAGGTAAATGTTGGAAGTGATCACAGAATGGTAAGATGTACACTTGATATAGATGTAGGAAAGGAAAGGAAAAAACTGACTCGAGTAAATAATACAAAGGTCTTTGAAATAACAGAGGAGGAGAAAAAGCAGTATGTACTGGAACTTAAGAACAAGTTTGAGCTTCTGCAGACTGCTCAGGACCAAGATATCGACGAGGAATATTACAACTTTCTGAAAGTGATAAAGCCCAAGAAACCTATAGGGAAACAGAAATCCAAAGAAGAAAAAATTAGTCAAGAAACACTTGTCATGATGAACCAAAGACGACAAATGAAGAGCAAGAAAAACACTGACAGGGAGAAAATTGAGTATACTGAGTTATGCAAAGCCATTAGAAAGAGACTCAGAGAGGACATAAGAAGATTTAACACAAGAAAAGTAGAACAAGCATTAAGGGAAAACAAAGGATTTAAATCAGCAGCCATGAGCAGTAATACAGAAAGACAAATGATACTGAAACTGAAGAATAGCGATGGTGTACTTATAAACAGCAGAGAAGGCATAATTCAAATAGCAGAAGACTACTATAGAGAATTATACAAGGAGCGAGGGAATGATACCAGCAGTGGGGAACATGGATTGCAAAGTAGCAACACATACGACATACCCGATATTCTTCCTGATGAGGTAGAACATGCATTGAAGAAAATGAAGAATCGGAAAGCCCCGGGGGAAGATGAAGTTACTGTAGAGTTGTTAAAATTGGGAGGAAGAGACATAACACAAAAACTGGCAAAGGCTCTTCACAAAGTGCATTAGAAAAGGTGTGATGCCTAAGCAGTGGAATAATGCAATCATAGTTTTGCTGCATAAGAAAGGAGATAAATCAGAAATTGGAAATTATAGACCAATTAGCTTGTTATCCCATATCTACAAGTTGTTCACAAGGGTCATTACTAACAGATTAGAAAGAATACTTGATGAGAATCAACCGAAAGAGCAAGCTGGCTTTAGGACAGGATTCTCAACTATGGATCACCTTCACGTAATATCACAGCTAATGGAGAAAGCAAATGAATATAAAACACCATTATGCCTGGCATTTGTGGATTATGAAAAGGCATTTGACTCCATACAGCATAAGGCAATGTTTCGGGCACTGGAAAGACAAGGCATAGATACTCCATATATTATGATTTTGAAGAAAATATATGAGAGTGCTACATCCTTTATTAGACTAGACAAAGACAGTAGCAAATTTAAAATCGAGAAAGGAGTTCGACAAGGAGACACAATATCTCCGAAGCTGTTTACTGCTGCCCTTGAGGAAGCTTTCAGAAGATTAGACTGGTCGCAGAAAGGAGTCAATATGAACGGAGAGTACCTAAACCATTTACGATTTGCAGATGACATTGTGGTCATAAGCCACGATCCCAAAGAATTAGAGGAAAATCTTAATCATTTATGCACAGTTAGTAAGGATTTTGGACTAAAGATGAATATGGCTAAAACAAAAGTAATGATGAACAAGTATGCCACGGAAAGGGAAATAATGATTGAAGGAGCAGTAATTGAAAAGGTGGAGCCATATACTTATCTGGGACAAGTTATTAGCTGTAATAATGATAAATGGCTGGAAGTCAAGAGAAGAATAAATTTTGGATGGATAGCATTCAGGAAATATAGCCACATACTGAAGAGCAATATCCCAGTTTGTCTGAAACGTAAAATAATGAATCAATGTATACTCCCCACCATGACTTATGGAAGTGAAACTTGGGCACTCACCAAAAGAATGGAAGAGAAGCTAAGAACTACACAGCGAAGAATGGAACGAATTATATTGGGAATCAGACTGTTAGATAAGAAGAGAAACACATGGATTAGGCAGCAAACTCAAGTAAAGGACATTCTTATCAAAACTAAAGAACTAAAATGGTCTTGGGCAGGACACATAGCTCGAAGACATGATGACAGATGGACTAAGAAAATAACAGAATGGTACCCAAGAGGGGCTAGAAGAAAACCTGGAAGACAAAGGCGGAGATGGATAGATGAAATTCATGAGTTTTTGAGTAGTAAATGGATGGCCAGTGCTCAAAACAGAAGGAACTGGAAAGTTGCTGGAGAGGCCTTCATCCTGCAGTGGATTGAAAATGGCTGATAATGATGATTTTATGTTCTAAATTGTACATATTTTTGTTTTTAATTGTAGATATTTTAACATCTGTGTAATTGGTCTGTTGCTTTAATAAACTGTCAAGTCAGCGAAAGTAGTATATTATTAATATTAGCATTAGTAGAGCCGTGTGATTCAAGAAAGAAAGCATATAGCATCAGCCAAAAAAAAAAAAAAAAAAAAAAAAATCCATTCACTCCAAATGTTTGTCTAGTTCTGCCTTGAACTTATTTAAGTTGCTGATCCCCACTACAACAGATGAAAGTTTGTTCCAACTATCAACCACCCAGTGGCTAAAGGCGAATTGCTGCACATCATTTCTACAATTGTCTTTCTTCAATTTGAATTTGTCCCCTTAGGTGAGTAATCTGAGCAAAAGAAGAATCCCATTAGCAATGAGTTTGCTCAATCCATTCAATGCCTTATACACCTCAATTAGATCACCTCACACACATGCCTATTCTCTATAACAGCGATTTCCAAACTGAGAGGCGCGCCTCCCTGGGGAGGCACGAAAAGTTTAACAGAAATGTAATTTTCATAATATAACATAACATATATAAATAAAAAAATATATACATGATTTTATTAAACAAAAGCAAACCTTCAAAAAAATAGTTTCTGTTTCATCAAATGCATTGCTAGCGTCGTACCAAATTTCTTACAGAATCGCGAAATGTAAAAAACCACACACAACAGGTGAAACTAGTTTTGCAGAAGAACTAGAAATTGCATAATTATGGATGTTTTACTTCAAGGGAGGCGCCAGGAAAATTTTACAGGTCAAGGGAGGCGTGGGCTCAGAAAGTTTGGGAAACGCTGCTGCAATTTGCAGTATGTAAATATGTAAAAGTATAGTGTTTTATTAAGTATTCTATAAAGTTTTAATCTTAGTAATTAATTTATAAGGAGATGACTATATTTATTCTTCACTTCTATTAATCGCAGGAAAAAAAATTAAATTGATTTAAGAAAAACATACCTGAAATGTAATGCACTGCATACATTCTGAAGTCAACTGTTTTGCTGTGGGTTGTATTCGTGGAACAGAATGAAGCATTTTCTGCCACTAGTCTTATCAATTCATCTGACATCCATTTAGGTCTGAGCTATGAACAGTATCTCTTAGTTGTATAAAAATTCTTAATAGCTTCTACAATTACCTCCCTGAATTATTACTATCCTTCCTATTTAGAATCTGCTATTGGTAACACCATCAATTGGTCCCACTAATGGAATTTAAAAATTATATACAACCACTAGTTCTCTTTACAAAAGGCAAAAACCTTTCCTTTTGCACTTTGTAGTAGTTATATCTTTAAGCTGATCACACTTCAGTATATTATGATCAATATCATCTAGTGGTTATCTAGATTATCTTGAGTTACTGCAGATAAGATCAAGTGTATTGATCTGATTATCTCTCTCATTTTCTCTCTATAAAACATTAAATTCAGAAACGGCTTGCTACTGGTGTAAGTGACCAGCTTTCAAGTTCGTCAATATCTGCAAAGTTAAAATCCCCTATTATAAATCATTCTGATTTACTCGCCCACTGTTTGGCTCTATAGTTGGTTGTTATACGTGTCACAGTCTTTTTTTTTGTTATAATGTGCTCCAGAAAATACTCAAGTTCTGCAAATTGTAGCATATGGAAACTAGGTAATTGTGAGGAGAACTGATCGAGGTGTTTAATACTTTGAATAGACTGAGTATGCTAAAGTTGATGGCATCATTGCTCTCACTCGGATAACACATAAGGGGGCACAAATTTAAAATGCAGAAGGATGGTTGCAGGAGAAGCGCACAGAATTTTGCTTTCAGTCAGAGGGTAGTTGATTGTTGGAAAAATCTTCCATCTGTTGTTGTTTCATAGGCAGTTTGAATAAATTTAAGGAGGAATTAGATGGATTATTAGAAGGGATGGACAGGTAATGTAGGAACTGTTTCTGTAAGTTTTTTTTTTTGTTTGTTTGGCTGATGTATAAGCTTGCTTCTTTGCATCATTTGCCAATAATATTACTAGTAGTGATATTAATTTATTGATAAAGCAAGGTACATTAATCTTAACAAAAATATTGATTAATTTAGAAAGCAAGAATTGTGTTTGTAGAAACATGTATATTTGTTCATATTATGTATAAATTTCCTATTTCTGTTTCTGCTTTGAGGTTTCTGACAAATCCATAAAACAGGTGTGCTCACTCCCCCCCCCCCCACACACACACAAATAATGGGCATTTTGACTTCATGTCTGAACATCTGGGCCTTTAACCAGTGGCAGCTCGTGACTGATGTTTGGGGGTGCTGCGTCTTAAAGTTACATTAAATTGCCTTGGTTATAAGACATGTAGACATTCACAGTAATAATAATAAGCAAGTTAAAATTACTACAAAACATTAACTAGACATTTACCATTAACAGACTTGAACTTTTATTTAAAAACAAAATCCATTCTTTGGTTTTTATTTGTTGAAAATAGATTAATAACTTTTTCATTCAAGTTTGGAGCACTGTTAACCAAGCTTTTCTCTGTTAAAAGCATTGCTTGAGCATTTAGCCTTTCCTGAGTCATAGTGCTCCTTAAAAATGTTTTTATTCTTTTTAATGTCGAATGGCAGCGTTTGGGCTCTGAAGTAGTCATCGGAATGGTCAAAAGAACTTTTATGAGTTTTGTAAGTTCACCAAGAACTTCAGCTAGATTATTTTCTGAGATAAATTTCGGCAAGTCAGTTAATTTGCAATAATTGTGTAGATCACGTCTGCTATAGAAAACTTATAATTCCGTAAGAAGTTTTTCTCTTTCAATCATAGGATATGCCTTAGTAGTCTCACGTACCTCTTCCATGAACATTTTCGTACAAAAAATAACAAAGTTCTCCTTGTTAAACAATTTAGCAGCGATTAATTGCTCTGTAAAAGAATATTTCTCACCTATGTCAACACTTATATAGTCGCATACTTCCTTCGCTTCAATCATGAGTGTTTTTGAACGATTTTCACAGTACATTGAATTCCTGATTTTTAGAATGGCATTCTTAAAGTTTCCTCTATATTCATATATTTTAACTGCCTCAATTTTTCGAAATTGCATTTGATTATAAATAACTTCCGCATGGGGCATTATCTGAAGGAAAAGTTCTAACCAGAACTCTAATTTTTCATTACTCAAGATGTGCAAAATTCCAGTTGCTTCTGAAATCATCTTATCTGCATTTGCTGTCCCTTGTAGTTCCCCCATGCACTTTTTTAAGGATTCAAAATTTTCATAAACACTGTTTACATTGCATATACTGAAGTTCCATCTTGTAGGGGAAGATTGGGCAACACGGCTGTCCATATGCTTTCTGAGAACAGAGAGACGCTGTGGTGATCTCGAGAAAAATGTTGGTATCGACATGAGGTTCGAAAAGAATATTCTTGAATCTGGGGTACTACTTACTGCATTTCTCATCATCAGATTCAGTTGGTGTGCATAGCAGTGAATAAAATGTGCATTTTTGTACACTTCTTTTATTTTAGGCTGAACTCCCCCTTTCTTGCCTTTCATCACACTTGCACCATCAAATGTCTGAGCAACCAGTTTTTGAGTATTTCCTTCGAGGATTATGTCTAACTGATCTAGAATGCACTTCGATATTCTGTCTGCCGTTTGGTTTTCCAGGAGAGAAAAAAACCCCAAAAACGCTCAAATATGTCTCCATTCAGTTCGCATCTCAGAACAATTACCATTTGTATATGTTCTGAAACATCTGTTGTGTCATCAGCCATGACAGCTACAAATGAAGTGTCTTTAATTTATATTTTTATTTCATCCCAGCATATTTGCAGCAAACAGTCAAGAATATTATTCTGAATAGTTTTTGAAATGCCGTTAATTCAGCATTACTTTCTAAATGGTTCTTTAAATTGGAATCTAATGTACAAGCGAAATTTATTAATCCTCTGAATACTCCTGTATTTTTAGAATCGTCTTTTTTGTCATGTCCACGTGAAGGAATTTCAAACTGTCCACAAAATTTAATGCAGTCTATTATTTTAGATAATACCTCACAATTCTTGGTAACTTTTCTGTTATGTTTGTAGATCGAAAGTCTGTAGGTCTCATTAAGCTGTTCTTTAATATTTACACTTCCTAAAAGCGATAGTGAAATCACATTATCAATATGTTTCTTCGAACTCTCATGTTTTAGAGTTTTTTTTTTTTTTTTTCTTTCATTCTGTTTATGTTTGTAAAGCCACTTTTTGTCCACGTTAAGTCACCTCCGAACAGTAAACATGGAAAACAAAACATTGCATTTTTAACTTCACAACCACAAAGCCAACTTTTCCTTTGGTACCATTCAGTTTTAAAACTGCCAATATATTTTTTTATTATTACTTATTCCCTGCTGAGAAATTTGAATCTTTGGTGTGGGGCAGCCTTCTTTTTTAATTGCATTTTTTTCTTGGAGAGATAATTGTGAAAAACTAAGTTGCTGAAGTTTATTCACTGTCATGAGATTTACTTCATGGGGAAGCACGGAGGCCATGATCGAATCAAATTTCACAAAATCGTGTGTCGTAGAAATAATGTTTTACTTGCACATCACATCATAATATAACTTCAACTTACCAAGTTCAAGCTCAGTTCCCAGTTAATTAAGCTGTAATCACGTAATTACACTGTTGAATGTTGAGTATTGACTTAACACTGATACAGTACATTCTCAATTTTCCAGGATAGATGGTAAAAAAAAATTTCCCGGATAATCGATTTCCCGGTTAATCTAAAAATACATTACGTCCCCAACATACGTAAGAGATACGTTACAGGACTTCTTACGTAAGGCGAGTTTTACGAACTCTGTAATGACTAATATTATATTGCTACTATATCCCTGATATGGCAAAATTATAAAAACCACATAATATCCTCAGAAGAATGAAGAAAAATAGTTACATATTTTTAATTAGTTCAATTAAATTATCTGGCGACAGCGATGAAGTAGCCAGAGTGGCACATCATCATCATTCTTATCTTTCTTGGTGATTCCTTTCTACTTCCTTGCACCATATGGCGAATAATAATAATAATAAGAAGAAGAAAAGAAAACAAAAGGAAGAATAAACACATGTTATTGTACTGTATAAACTGATATGTATTTCGTAGCCCATTGGTTATTATAGTTGACTTCATTGGTGCCAATCCTTTCACCACTTCTCGTATTCTGTCTAATGTAACATATTCTGTTTAACGTAATGTAACGTAAGTCCAAAGCTACATAAGTCTCGGACTTACTGTATTGAAAAATGTTCAGCACATCTGGTGAGTATGGGCTTGACACACCAAGGGTCCTGACTTGGATATCATCCTTCTTCTCTTTCTTGGTGATTCCCTTCTACTTCACTCTCTCTCTCTCTCTCTCTCTCTCTCTCTCTCTCTCTCTGGGTAATTCAGAAATTTTTTTTTTTTGGCTGATGCAGTATAAGCTTCAGGCTTCCTTGCACCATATGGCTAATAATAATAATAACAAAATAATAATAAAAAAGGTATGGCGATAGATAAAAAACGAAAATAAAAATTAAATACCAACGTCCCTGACATAAATAAAGAAACGAAATTTGTCCTTTTGCGGTGCGACGAAACACAACAATCTACGCAACACACTAAAACAAACTAAACATTTGCATTACGATGTGGCGCCTCCATAGCCAGGTGAGCAGGAGCAGCAGTGCGTAGCACACGCTTCTTGATTAAACCGGGGTTCGAGCCCGTGACCACCAAATACAGAGGATGCAGAAAGGTCAGGGAATGACCACCGCATATCCCCGGAGCAAATGACCTTAGTTGCTAATGCTCCTAAAAACCAAATAACAAACATAATAAGCATTACGATGCAACTTGCTAAACAAATTAAACTAAAGATAATAGGTACACTAATTTCCCAATGACGACTTATAATGGCGTTTCTTGTAGTAGTAGTAGTAATAGTAGTGGCATGTGATGCAAGAAAGCAAGTGTATGAGCTTATGCAGCATCAGCCAAAAAAAAAAAAAAATCACACCATTCCCTCCAAATGCCTGTCCAGTTCCTCCTTAAATTTATTCAGCCTATCAACTTCCACAACTACAGATGGAAGTTTGTTCCAGCAATTAACCACCTGCTGGCTAAAGGCAAATTTCCGCACATCTATTCTACATCTGTCCTTTCTTAATTTGAATTTATGCCCCCTTAGGTTCGTAATCTGAACAAGTGGAAGGATCCCATCAGGATTCAGCGTGCTGAACCCATTCAAGGCCTTATACACCTCAATCAGATCACCGCGCAGGTGCCTAGTCTCCAGCCACTGCAATTTGCAGAACTTAAGCCTCTCTTGATGAGAGGATCCCTTCATTCCCTCGCCAATCTTGTTGCCCTTCTCTGTACACGCTCAAGTAAATCTACATCCTTCCTAAAATGAAGCCTCCAGACCTGTAGGCAGTACTCAAGGCGTGGCTTGACCATTGCCTTATACAGAGGGATAATCACCTCCTTTTCCCTGCTAGCAAAGTTCCTATATATCATTGACAAAACCCCATGACCTGCCCTGGCAGCCTGTCTGCATTGCTCAGAAAACTTCATATCTGCCTGCACAATTACTCCCAGGTCTTTTTCATTTTCTACCACCTTAAGTGTAGTACCACACAGTTGGTACATTTCTCTGGGGTTACTTTTACCCATATGCAGTACTTTACATTTGTCAAGGTTAAACTTCAGTTGCCACTTCTTAGCCCATCTGCCCAAATTATCTAGATCCTGTTGCAGTAGCACACTGCCATTACTGTCATTAACAACCCTGCCAACCTTTGTATCATCTGCAAACTTCGACTTTAAGCCTGATATACCTTCATCAGTATCATTGATAAATATACAAAACAACAGTGGACCTAACACCGAACCCTGTGGGACCCCACTAATAACATTAGTCCAAGAAGAGCAGCACCCATTGATTACCACCCTCTGTCTTTTCCCACTTAACCATCCTTTTATCCATTGTAGCAACTTACCCTTAATACCATTCTGCTCCAATTTGTACAATAGTCTTCCATGCGCAACAGTGTCAAAAGCTTTCCTGAAATCCAAATATATGATATCAAAATTATGTTTTGCATCCAGTTCCTTTGTAACCAGATCATAATATCTTATCAAATTTGTCAGACAAGACTTTCCCTTAACAAACCCATGCTGTGTCTGAATTATTGCTGCAGTCTTGTCTAGATGATCCTGCAATGCTTCTTTAACCAGTGACTCCATTATTTTACCAGGAACAGAAGTTAAACTAACTGGTCTGTAATTACTCTTCACCCTTCGATCCACCTTTGTGAATTGGGGATACATTTGCACATCTCCAGTCCGTGGGAACCTCCCCTGAGTCCAAGGATGCTCTCATAATTATGGCTAAGGGTTTGCTTAGTTGCTTTGCCGCCTCCTTTAATATAACTGGATAGATCCCATCCACCCCAGGTGCTTTTCTTACGTTTAACTTCAACAATTTCTCTTCCACTTTGCTCTCAGTTATTACAAAATCATTAAGTATCCTGCTACAATTTGATAACCTTCTGTCATTTTCAAACCTTAATAATTCCTCACGTGTGAATGTAGATGCAAAATACTCATTCAGTTTGTTTGCCATCTCAGCAGGATCATCAACAGTCGAACCATCGATGTCAAGTGGACCAATCTGATTCATCCCCTTCCTTTTAGAGTTTATATAAGTAAAGAAATCCTTGCTGTTTTTCTTAGCATCTTTTGCCAAGGATTTCTCATAATCTGCCTTCGCCTGCCGAACCTCCTTTGTGACCTGATTACAGACTAACTTATATCTGCCATAGGCTTGTGAGTCGCTTAATAATTTATATGCATCCCATGCATTTTTCTTCTCTGTTACGAGTCTCATTAGTTCATTTGACAGCCATTTAGGCCTAAACCTTGAACAATTTTCTTAATAGGTATGAAACTTTTAGTAGCGTCCACGATTAATTCCTTGAATGCTTCCCACTTAGAATTTACTGTTGGTAACATCGTCAGTTGATCCCACTGTACAGAATTTAAAAAATGTCGGAGACCACTGCACTCGCCTTTACAGAAGCAAAAACCCTTTCCTTTACCCCTGATGGTAATTAAATCTTTAAGTAAATCCCACGTCAGTACGCTGTGATCACTGCCACCTAGTGGTTCTTTTATCTGCAAATTCCTAATACATGAATGATCACTGCTGATAACCAGATCAAGAGTATTACTTTCTCTGGTTGCCTCTCGAACATGCCGCTGTAAAAAACAATCATCCAATAAATCCACAAAAGTCTGACTAGTGTGTGAGTGACCAACCCACAAGTTCCAGTCAATATCTGGGAAGTTAAAATTCCCCATTATAAGACATTCTAATTTACTAGCCCACTCTATTTCTCTGTACAATTGTTCATTGTACTCATTCAAGTCATTAGGCCTATAACACACTGCTACCCTTATTTTTGGTTTTGCAGTGCTTATGTCACACCAAACTGACTCAACAGTGCACTGTTCATGTATATCAACTGGATACACTTCTTTTGATTTTATGTTTTTCTTAATTAACAGCATAACACCTCCTCCCTTCCTATCCTGTCTATCCTTTCTGTACACATTGTACTCCCCAAATTCCAGTTCGGCATTCCTTATATCTGTGTGACACCACGTCTCTGATATCCCAACAATATCTGCCTTTGATGTCTTGACCAACACTTCAAATTCATCAAATTTATTTTACTATACTTCTAGCATTGGTATACATGCACCTATTCTTATTTTTAGTTACTCTAACACATCCCATATACCCACCTGTTTCACGATGACTGCCATCCGTCCCTGAAACCCCCAACACCCCTCGCTCTAGGTCATTACTTATTCTAATAGAAGTTGTCACTTATTTACGACTTGCAAAACATCTGTTTATACCCATTCTAGTTATTACTTGAATTTTATGATTTCTGGTTGATTTTTTTTTTTTTTTTTTAATTTGGAGTCTTGACCCAGTTAATCCGCTTCCCAGTTAATCCAATCCCGGTATATCGAGAGTCTGCTGTATTTAGTTACTTAATGGGAATTCAGGCGAATAACAAAAAGAAACTGACATTGTGACTACACACCCATCATAGTCAACGATGAAATCTGCGCTGCGTGCTTTATAATGACTTCGATTCATTTCACCTATAAAAATGTGTATTGGCAAGTTGCCAATATGCTGGTTGCCAATGGTAACCAACCGATATTCACTGGAATGCAAAATGTGTCACTGCCTGGCACACAGTGAGGCCTACAGTTAAATAAACTTCAAAGTTGGAAACCATTTCGTGTTTTTATTTGTTTATTATTGAAATGATTACTGGAAATAGAGGATGTGCATACTATATGCCGGCCCTGTTAATAAAAATATTCATTACGTTGTATTGTTCTTCACAAAATTTCATATACCTCTGTTAACTGTATATCTAGATTTAAATAGCTAGGGGTGCCACAGTGCCTATGGACGAGCTGCCCCTGCCTTTAACACTTGTAATACAATTCATTTATTCTGTGTCACATAAGCAGTGTAATAATAGAATATTTTCAGACCTTTTGGCATTCAAGTAGGAGGTTATTTTGATTTCCACTCTTTTTTTTTTTTTTTTTTTTTTTTTTCAATGATTCTAAAAAATCTCTATTGAATAGAATCAAAATGACTCCATCATACCTATGGGTTTTGTATAAATGCAAAAAAGTTAACCAAATATCTCTTCTTTCCATTCATTTGAATATTATTTTTATTTTGAGAAAAAAAAAGTTTTAAAATGTGATACTCTGATACTGATATTTAGTATGTGTTATATGGATTAACTACAAGTAAACGTTTGTTTCTTAGCTCGAAGCAAAGGGATTTCAATTGTCCACTGGGAAAAACCCTTTCAGGTAACACAGAGAGATCAAATCTTAAGTCATAGGGAAAAAGAAAAATTATGGAAAAGAAAGGTAATTTTAAAAGTGCCATATTAAGATATTTACTTTGATTCAATTTTAAGTATAGCCCTGACTTTCATAGTACAAAAATATACTAATAAATAATTTTTACCTATAATAAGGAAAAGAAAAATCTACTTTAATCAATATTTTTAGGCTTAACAAAAAGAACTTATATGTAAAAAATATATTATTGTAAAAGAATAGCAGAGTAATATTGTGCTAGTTTTAAAAGCATTCCTACATTCTGGATCACTAAGTCACGATCACTAAGATTCACTGCTTTTATTATCACAATGAATTGCAAAGATCAGTTTTGGCTTTTAAGGATTTGCCAAATATTATACAAGAACTTCCCGACTTACGTAATACTTGACTTACGCAAATTCGACTTTACGTAAGTTTTTGCCAGCCAGTGCAAACTTAAAAAAATTGTGGAAACGTATTTTGCATCCCATAGGAATAAATGGAGGTATCATGGAAATATTGTAATGTGAACCCAATAACACATTGTGTTTTTTTGTTTTTTTTGTAATTCGTTCCAAGTCCTTGGAAGTTGAAAATTTTGCTATATAACTAAGCTATTTATCTCTCTAAAAGATTGTAATTTTGCAAATTACAGTGTCTGGAGACTAGGCACCAGCGAGGTGATCTGATAGAGGTGTATAAAGCCTTGAATGGTTTGAGCATGCTCAATGCTGATGGGATTCTTCCTCTCGCTCAGAATAATCACCTGAGAGGGCATAAATTCAAATTGAGGAAAGACAGATGTAGGATAGATGTGCGGAAATTTGCCTTTAGCCAGCGGGTGGTTGGTTGGTGGAACAGACTTCCATCCCTTGTCGTGGAAGTTGATAGCCTAAATAAGTTTAAGGCTCAGTGGACAGGTATTTTGAACGAACAGAGGGGTGAAGTGAAAGTGTTTTTTTTTTTTTTTTTTTTTTTGGCTGATTCTGCATAAGCTTGCTTTCTTGCATCAAATGCCTCTACTAATGCTAATGCTAATATTTATAATGGAAATTTCACTACCCTTTCATCATTATCATATGTTCCCCTTTATAAGAATCAATTTTGAATGCCCTTGGGATATTTTTCTAAAGCAAGTTTCTGGAGGTCATGATCATAAAACAGTAAAAACAATTTGCACTTTCCAGTTTATTGGGCTTTTTCTATTAGTGTATCTAATTATAAACGGGTAGTAAACTCGATCTTATTGCATTTGTGATAATACATAATTGCAATTGTGTGGGTTTTTACACTATTATGGTGAAATGTGTTCCCCTTCTGAAATCTTCATATAAAAAACAAATTTTCAGAAACTTCTCTTCATTCCTATTTATGTATTACAATGATGAAGGGAAAGCAACCAATGGAAAGTGCAAGTGGTGGTAGTGCCAAGAAACGAAACAAAATTGATTTAGAAATGAAGATGAAAATGATTAAGACTTATGAAGCAGGACAAAGTTTGTCATCTATTGCCGCAGTCACCAACCTTATGGACCACTAAACTCAAATTTTTAAATCCAGCGGACCACTACCATGATTTTTTCCATAAAAGTAACATTCTAAATATTAAATGGTACTTACACTTGTTTTTGCACTCCAAGTTATTTGCAAAAAAATTGGATATCATTAATGTTAATATAATTAATAATATAATGGCCTTATAATGATAAAAAAAAGGGTATAATGAATAAATGCAGATATATTCGTTATGAAAAATGCAAAAAAAAAACATTTTGAATTTCATTTTATTAAAAAATAATTAACAGAAAAATTAATATCAACAATTATCAAATATCGAGTGCACCTTGACATAGAGGTGTATAAAGGATTAATTATAGCAAAATAATCAGTGTGACATTTGTTGCTGTTTGTTTTAAATAAGCTGTTGGATTCTTGGCTCCAATGACGTTACTGCAACACGGAGAGCCGTTTGTATTTCTAGCCTACAGCGGTACTTGTTTTTAATTGCCGTAACTGATGAAAATGTCTTTTCACACATATATGTAGTTGCGAATGGAATTAAAATTTTGATGGCCTTTTCACTCAGCAATTGGTACTCACTTTTTATGGAAAGCCAAAAATGAGATCTTGTTAGGGACGAGTGGAATTTACCTTTGAGACTGTCGTCGGATGGTAGATCGATTAGGCTTTCTTTTTCTTTCACGTTCAAATTACTACCCTCGATTTTCGCCAAAAATGGATCTATTATCCACGTATTTCTTTGTCTGGGGGTCCTCTTCCTGTGGGTAATAATGACCTAAAGAGTCAGTGAGCAACTGTAAGTGCAATCAAACAAGAGTTATTACCTGACATCCTCCTGTTTCATATAATCATCAAAATTTGGGAACATTTGCAGAACTTCTTCAGCCAACTGCGTTTGCCACAGCAATATCTTCCTTTGAAATGCATCCATTTTTGGATGCATTTCAAAGGAAGTGTGAACACGTCCATAAAGGAAGTGTGAACACGTCCATAAGCTCGCCTTGCAAGGGTGGGTTCAGCTGGTTTAACAGAAAAAAATATATATCAGCCAGGTATGCAAGCTTGGCTAGTCAATCATTGTCGGACAAGAGATCATGGAACCTCGAATTATTTTGCTGCTGGAAGAATAACTTGACTTCTTGGCGCAGGTCGAACAACCGGGTTAGTACTTTGCCACTCGACAGCCATCTCACCTCAGCGTGAAGAAGAAGAACACGAGTATGCTGAAAGCCCATTTCTTCACAAAGTGCCTCAAATATTCGAGAATTGAGCCCTTTGTGGCAAATTTTGTTTCCAATTTTAATTATATCAGAGAGTACTTCGTGCAGTTCTGGAGATAATCTTTTCGCCACAAGTTGCTCATGATGTATAATACAATGAGTAAACAAGATGTAGTAGTAGTGGCATGTGATGCAAGAAAGCATGTGTATGAACTTATGCAGCATCAGCCAAAAAAAAAATCACACCATTCCCGCCAAATGCCTGTCCAGTTCCTCCTTAAATTTATTCAACCTATCTACTTCCACAACGACAGATGGAAGTTTTTTCCAGCAATTAACCACCCGCTGGCTAAAGGCAAATTTCCGCACATCTATTCTACATCTGTTTTTTTTCTTAATTTGAATTTATGCCCCCTTAGGCCTTATACACCTCAATCAGATCCCCCATTCAAGGCCTTATACACCTCAATCAGATCACCGCACAGGTGCCTAGTCTCCAGCCACTGCAATTTGCAGAACTTAAGCTTCTCTTGGTAAGAGGATCCCTTCATTCCCCTCACCAATCTTGTTGCCCTTCTCTGTACACACTCAAGTAAATCTACATCCTTCCTAAAAATAGGCCTGTACGCAGACCTGTACGCAGTACTCAAGGCGTGGCCTAACCATTGCCTTATACAGAGGGATAATCACCTCCTTTTCGCTGCTAGCAAAATTCCTATATATCATTGACAAAACCCCATGACCTGCCCCGGCAGCCTGTCTGCATTGCTCAGAAAACTTCATATCTGCCTGCACAATTATTCCCAGGTCTTTTTCATTTTCTACCACCTTAAGTTTAGTACCACACAGTTGGTGCTTTTCTCTGGGGGTTACTTCTACCCATATGCAGTACTTTGCATTTGTCAAGATTAAACTTCAGTTGCCACTTCTTAGCCCATCTGCCCAAATTATCTAGATCCTGTTGCAGTAGCACACTGCCATTACTGTTATTAACAACCCTGCCAACCTTTGTATCATCTGCAAACTTCGACATTAAGCCTGATATACCTTCATCAATATCATTGATAAATATACAAAACAGTGGACCCAACACCGAACCCTGTGGGACTCCACTAATAACTTTAGTCCATGAAGAGCAGCACCCATTGATTACCACTCTCTGTCTTCTCCCACTTAACCATCCTTTTATCCATTGTAGCAACTTACCCTTAATACCATTCTGCTCCAATTTGTACAATAGTCTTTCATGCGCAACTGTGTCAAAAGTTTTCCTGAAATCCAAATTGATATCAAAATTATTTTTTGCATCCAGTTCCTTTGTAACCACATCATAATATCCTATCAAATTTGTCAGACAAGACTTTCCCTTAACAAACCCATGCTGTGTCTGAATTATTGCTGCAGTCTTGTCTAGATAATCCTGCAATGCTTCTTTAACCAGCGACTCCATTATTTTACCCATAACAGAAGTTAAACTAACTGGTCTGTAATTACTCATGTCACCCTTCGATCCACCTTTGTGAATTGGGGATACATTTGCACATCTCCAGTCCGTGGGAACCTCCCCTGAGTCCAAGGATGCTCTCATAATTATGGCTAAGGGTTTGCTTAGTTGCTTTGCCGTGTCCTTTAATATAACTGGATAGATCCCATCCACCTCAGGTGCTTTTCTTATGTTTAACTTCAACAATTTCTCCTCCACTGTGCTCTCAGTTATTACAAAATCATTAAGTATCCTGCTACAATTAGATAACCTTCTGCCATTTTCAAACCTTAATAATTCCTCATGTGTGAATGTAGATGCAAAATACTCATTCAGTTTGTTTGCCATCTCAGCAGGATCATCAACAGTTGAACCATCGATGTCAAGTGGACCAATCTGATTCATCCCCTTCCTTTTAGAGTTTATATAAGTAAAGAAATCCTTGCTGTTTTTCTTAGCATCTTTTGCCAAGGATTTCTCATAATGTGCCTTTGCCTGCCGAACCTCCTTTGTGACCTGATTACAGACTAACTTATATCTGCCATAGGCTTGTGAGTCGCTTAATAATTTATATGCATCCCATGCATTTTTCTTCTCTGTTACGAGTCTCATTAGTTCATTTGACAGCCATTTAGGCCTAAACCTTGAACAATTTTCTTAATAGGTATGAAACTTTTAGTAGCTTCCACGATTAATTCCTTGAATGCTTCCTACTTAGAATTTACTGTTGGTAACATCGTCAGTTGATCCCACTGTACAAAATTTAAAAACTTTCTGAGACCACTGCACTCGCCTTTACGGAAGCAAAAACTCTTTCCTTTACCCCTGATGGTAATTAAATCTTTAAGTAAATCCCACATCAGTACACTGTGATCACTGCCACGTAGTGGTTCCTTTATCTGCAAATTCTTGATACACGAATGATCACTGCTGATAACCAGATCAAGAGTATTACTCTCTCTAGTTGCCTCTCAAACATGCTGCTGCTGAAAACAATCATCCAATAAATCCACAAAAGTCTGACTAGTGTGTGAGTGACCAACCCACAAGTTCCAGTCAATATCTGGGAAGTTAAAATCCCCCAATATAAGACATTCTGATTTACTGGCCCACTCTATTTCTCTGTATAATTGTTTATTGTACCCATTCGAGTCATTAGGCCTACAACACACCCCTACTTTTATTTTTGCTTTCGCAGTGCTTATGTCACACCAAACTGACTCAACAGTGCACTGTTCATCTATATCAACCGGGTGCACTTCTTTTGATTTTATGTTTTTCTTAATTAACAGCATAACACCTCCTCCCTTTCTATCCTGGCTATCCTTTCTGTACACATTGTACTCCACAAATTCCAGTTCTGCATTCCTTATATCTGTGTGACACCACGTCTCTGCTATCCCAACAATATCCGCCTTTGATGTCTTGACCAACACTTCAAATTCATCAAATTTATTTACTATACTTCTAGCATTGGTATACATGCAAGCATACATGCTCCTATTCCTAGTTATCCTAACACATCCCATATACCCACCTATTTCAGGATGACTACCATCCGTCCCTGAAACTCCCAACACCCCTCGCTCCAGGTCGCTACTTATTCTAATAGAAGTTGTGCAAGAATCACCTTCACCTCTGCCTATGGCTACTGTTAAACGATTAGTCCTTGTATCCCCCCAAGCTATCAGTTTTCCAACCCACCTAACACTGCCTCGATAGCATCAGCAAATATTCTTGCACCCTTTCTATTTAAGTGTATCCCATCCCTGTAGAAGCAGTCTCTCCTGTTAATAAGTACAGACCAGGCTGAAAAAAAATTCTATCCCTTGAGCTTTGCACAGTCTTTCCAGGGCCGAAAGGCACCTCCGTAGCCAGGTGGGAAGGAGCAGCAGTGTGTAGCACACGCTTCTTGATTAGACCGGGGTTCGAGCCCGTCACCACCAAATACGGACGATGCGGAAAGGTCAGGGAATGACCACTGCATATTCCCGGAGCAATATGGCCTTAGTTGCTAATGCTCCTAAAAACCAAACAACAACAACAACATCCAGGGCCGAATTGATCGGCAAGGCTCTCATCATATACTCCCTCCTATCGTGTCTGGGCAGAATTGCAGACACTTTCAAATTCAATCCTAATTCTCGGCTTTTGTTCAACAGTGACCTGTACTTGTTAAGTAATTCTGCCGGTTTCCTACTCTTAATATCATTAGTGCCAACGTGTACAACTATATCACCTTTTGTGTCCTTAAAAGATGATATCCGCTCTACAACATCATCAACCTTTGCCCCTGGCAGACATACCCTGGTCCTGTTCCACCTATCCTTTTTATAAAGCATGTTACCCGTTTCCCTGACAATAGAGTCACCAACAACTACTAGTTCCTGTGGGACCAGTGCATTCTGCTTTGGGGGTTGCTGCTGTGTTGTGTGATGATCAAGTGCAAGCTCTGGCGTTGATGTGGGCAGCTGAGAGCTTGATGGGCCCCTCAATTTAGGTCTTTCGAGGGCATCCACCTTATCCTTCAAACTCTCATATAGGCCCATAACAACGCTGAGTTGTCGCCTGATTTCCTTACACTCCTTACATTGCGCACACAAAGACGTTGTCTGGGTGTCCAACGTCTTTCACTTTTGCAACAACTCCTGAACGATGTCCAGTCATTCTTGCGGCACCGTCTGTGCATATCCCAACATATTTCTTCCATTCAATTCTGTGTTTCAGGATATAACCATTAAGTGCATTGAAAATTTCAGTGCCGGTTGTTCTACCCAACAAGATTAGCGAACAGAGGAGTTCTTCCTTTAATTCTCTTTGATAATCAAACCTCACAAAACAAAGAACTGCCTTGTTAGTTATGTCTGTTGATTCGTCAAGTTAAATTGAATAAAACGTAGAATTTTTCACAAGTGCAATCACTTGATTTTCAATATCTTCGGCCATGTCTTCAATTCTGCACTTCAAAGTGTTAGCGGACATAGGAATTCCTTTCAGTTTCTGGACTGCCTGTTTCCCCAAAACCTCTTCACAGGCTTGTAAAAAGAAAGGCTTAATTAATTCTTCTCCAATCGTATATGGCTTTTTGCATCTCGCAATTTGAAGTGCTATCAAATAAGAAGTTTTACTAAGGCTTTATCTTCAACAATCATAGTTGCTAATGAACTTTTTTGCTTTTGCAAATTTTCACGCATCCTTTGGAAGTATTCAACTGGCTTTTTAGCTAAATCTGCGTGTTTTGACTGCAAGTGCCTGCTGAGTTTCGAAGGTTTCATGGCATCATTGGATAAACTCTCAGAACATATAATACAAAGCGGCCGTGGATCCAGTTCACTTCCAGGTTCTTGAATAAATCCAAACTTCAAGTAGTTCGCATCATATTTTCTTGAAACTTTGAACTTTTTCTTCTCTCTGCCTCCAATTCTAATGTCCTTCCTGATGATGCCTTGCGGTGGCTGCGGAGGCTCTGATTCATTAACCAGCTCATGACAATGTGATATATTACCTAAGAAGTGCAAAATGCTTGCTTGCTTGCTTTTTCTCACTCATTGTGGTATTTTATTTGAATCTAAACCAAACAAGAAATAAGATAGTTATCAAATTCAAGCTCTTTGATGCTATTAAATATCACACTGTGCACAGTTAAAATAAAAATATCACTGGTCACTTACCTAAGAACTGCAAACTGCGCCGTACCCAGGCTAGGCCATCGATAAGAAATAGAAATAGTCTTTATATATTTTTTTTACAATAAAAGCATCGCTAATATAGGATATTGCACTGGGCCTTTTATAAACATGCTACGTAATAAGGCAAAAATTGCAAAAAAGTAGAATCAGAATATAATGAAACATTTTAATAAACACGAAAATTGCAAATATATTCAAATTACTGTGCGAACCACCAAAATTCTCTCGTGGACCACCTGTGAGACCTAATTGCAAGGGAGTTAGGTCTCGCTGCTTCAACAATGAATACTATTTTAAAGGACAGTGCGCTTATAAAAGAACACATCAAAGAATCAACACAAGATCAACACAGTGATCACAAAACAGCGTTCAGGTGCTATATCGAAGATGGAACAGCTGTTAATAATATGGATGGAAAATCAGATTCAGAAGCGAGTGCCCCTGAGTCTAATGACCATTCAAGCAAAAGCAACAAGTATTTATAAAGATATTAAGGATAAGTACGGCGAACCTCAACCCAAGTTCGTGGCAAGCAGCGGGTGGTTTAATAGGTTGAAGCATTGCGCTGATTTCCACAATGACTTCACCAGTATGTGGTGAAGTCGCCAGTGCCGATTCTGCAGCTGCAGAGAATTTTGTGTTGTGTTGGAAAAAATTATTGATGAAAGCAGCTATTCAATGCAGCAAATTTTTAACGTTGACGAGACTGCTCTGTATTGGAAAAAATGCTGGATCGAACATACATTGCCAAAGAGGAAAATACAATGCCAGGTTTCAAGGTGTCAAAAGATAGGGCCATGCTCTTGCTTGGGGCTAATGCAGTGGGAGATTGTAGATTAAAACCACTGCTTATATATCATTCTGGAAATCCTTGTGCATTTAAAGGCATCAATAAAGATAAAACCCTACCCGTGCATTTCTGATCGAACCAGAGAGCATGGATAACAATATCTCTCTTTGAGGATTGGTTTAAATGCTGCATCATTCCTGAGGTTTAAAAATATTGTAAAGACAATATTGTAATGATATTCCTTTCAAGATTTTACGTCTATTAGATAATGCCCCTGGACATCCTACGCATCTAGATGATTTAAATTTGAATGTGAGAGTCATATTTCTACCACCAAACACAACTTTACTCATCCAACCCATGGATCAGTGTGTTATTTCGAATTTAAAAGCATATTATTTACGCATATTTGCTCAGTCTGCAGTAGATGATGAGAAAAATTTTATGTTAAGAGACTTTTGGAAATCTTACAGTATTTACCACACCATCTTAAACATCAATAAGGCCTGGTTGGAAATTACTAAAAGTTGTTTTAATGGTGCATGGAAGAAAATATGCCCACGTCATGTAAAAGGCTTTGAAGGAGTTGAAAAAGACGAATCATATGAAGAGGTTACAGATAAGATTTTAAAGGTTGCAGAGCTACTTCAGTTAGAGGTTGATGCCGAAGATGTGGAGGATTTAATAGAGGAAGAAAGAGAAGGAATAATCTAATGAAGAACTTATCGACTTGCAGACAGCAATAGTGAAAGGAAAAAAATGCTGAGAAAGCTCAAGATGAACCAAATGAGGAGCCAAGATGCTTCATCACCAGAGAGATGGAAATGGCATTTCATGAAATTTGAGATTCTCAAACCAATTTTCTCAAACCATCTTCTCAAACCAATTTTCATGAAATGAAAATTGGTTTGAGAAGATGGATCCTGACAGTGGACGATTCTTAAAAGTTAACAGAGGAGTGAATGATATGCTTACTTGCTATAAAGAAATCTACGACGAAAAGGAAAAAGCCACCATCCAGTCATCCATTAATATGTTCTTTCATAAGGTTGAGCGGCTGACCCCTTATAAATCTCCACAGCCCTCAACTTCCGCAGCGCCGTACTTATCAGCTGAAGCGTCGATTCTGTCAACGATGCTCGAGAGGTAAAACTTATTGACGTTATGCCTGTCTCCTCACTTTTTTTGTAATTTTATAATTTTGAAATTTTTTTTAATTTGTACAAAACAATGTAATTTTTCCTGCACAATTTTGATTTTCCTGCAAATGAGATAAAAAATTGAATAAATACAATAAATAATTCTATTTACATGTTTCTCGAACATTTATTTTTTGATTCAATCAATTCAGTGAGTACAGTTGCAAGCACTGCACATGCATGGGGGAAATTACGACTTACTTAAAATCCGACTTGCATAGCGTTCCAGGGAACGCAACCCTTAAGTAAGTCAGGGAGATCCTGTGTATAGAAGTATCATTGAGAAACTATGATCATCACATTTCAGAAGTCCATCCTATTATAATCAAAATTATTATTTTTTATTTATTCAGAATAATGCATATATTAGCATATATTACAGTGTTAAATGCTAGTTCACCTGCATGCAAAAATAATACAAAATAAGAATTAATGTGAATGCACAATAATCAGTAATATTTACAGCTTTGAATGAAGTATAATGAAATATCGATAATACTGTAAAAATTGAAAACCTGTCTTCTTCTGTGTGCCCTCTCCTAACAGAGGTCGGCGACCACCACAGCAAAGTACCCTTGGTTAATCTTAATTGAAAATGATAGATAAACAGCAGAATTCCAGAACAACTTTTTGGGAACAAAAATATCAATCCTGTGAAGTTAGTTTCATACTATGAAATACCAGCTCATAGATGGCTAGTTCGTTGTAAGAAGAGGTAAGAAAAATGTGTATTGAAGCTGGGAATTTGCACAAGGAACATGTCAGAGAAGTTAAACAAAATCTGTTGCATAGAGTAGCGTAGTCTCTGTCATAAATTAAGTAGCACATTAATTTATGACAGGTAAAATTCCTTCCTTGAGGAGGGTCACAATAACAGCCTCACTGTTGAAAGCCAAGGTAGTGCATTTAATGAGATCAAGAAATCAACAAGCTTTGGGAACAATGTTATTTATATGAATCAATGGACGAAGATCATGATGCATGGTAACACCGGCGCCTCTGTAGCCAGGTGGGCAGGAGCAGCAGTGCGTAGCACACGCTTCTTCATTAGACCGGGGTTCGAGCCCGTGACTACCAAATACGGAGGATGCGGAAAGGTCAGGGAATGACCACCGCATATCCCCGGAGCAATATGGCCTAAGTTGCTAATGCTCCTAAAAACCAAATAACAACAACATGGTAACACCAAGATCTCTTAAGTGATCAGTAACTGTGATGTCTTCCCAATTGACATAATAAAGTATTAATGGTTCAAGCTGACATCTGGGATAAATTCCGACATAACTTGCATTTAATGATATATTGTTTTCACTAAGCCATTATGAGATGAATTTGTAAAATGTGAGCATCAGAGATTGAATTGATAACTTTGTGGACTTTAAAGTCATCAGCAAACTTTTGCCATTTGATATCAAAAGTGTGGAGCATTGTTGTGAGTCATTGAAATATATGTTGAACAGTAGAGGGGGACCCCAAAAGAGCCCTATGGCGCTTTGCAAGAGGAAAAATCGAGGGGTGAAGCCTTTTCAGGGACAACCTTTGCTGACTTGTTATTTAACAATTGAATTATGCAGTCAAGTAATGCTGATAACACCCCATAACACAGTAACTTAGAACAAAGCACTTTAGATGAATGGAGTCAAAAGTTTTGTCAGTGTTTAAGGACAGACCTTTATCGCATTACTCTTGTCCAGATTAACACACACAAATTGATAAATATGGTCAAATTGGTGCAGGTTAATCTATGGGATATGAATTTCAGTTCAGGTTTATATCCCATAGATTAACCTGATTGCTGTTTTAGAGATCCTGGATTAAAATGTTAATAATCAAGATGGGTCAGTAATTGCATGGATCATATTTATCTCCACGATTTTTGAAAATAGGACTAAGTGTGAACTTTTGAAAGCATTAGGTTAAACACCAGAGGAAATGCAGAAATTGAACAAAATAGTAAGACTAACTAGGTTCCCGTCTATTCTGGCATTTTTTAAACACTGTGACTGGTAGCCCATCAGGACCTATGGCAGTGTTAGTCTTCGATGTTAGATGAAGTTCAAATAAAATCAGATAATAGTGAATGTCAACTAAGTATATGGATCGAGAACAGTATCACAGTTCAAGAAGCTGAGAAACCTATGTGAAAAGATTTCTCTTTTTGCTAGAAGAAGAAAAGCAAGAATAATGTGCATCAAAGAGAGTAGGTACACATTTCAATTTAGTCAAACATTTTGACAAAACATTGGAGTTATGTAAAGCACATCAAATGAATCTGAATTATTGATTGAACTGAGAATTGGTTCAGTTTTTAACCTGTTATCAGAGAAATCTGAATACAATGACAGTATGATTCGTAATAAAATTATTATGTAAAAGATTCTCAGAATGGATCATATTATGAGCCTATTAGACATTAAATGGGGAAAGCCTTCCCACTTTGAGTTAGACCTTTATGGAACACATGACCAAATTCCATTATAGAGTTTGTGATAAAAATAATCAATGTAACAGTCAACTGAAATCAGATATGTTCTATCAGTCAGAATCCGAGAAAAATCAGACAATGTCCAGTCTGCTGATTTGAAACAGCTTGTCGATTTTTCTGTATTATCAGAAACTAAATTCAGAATGATTGGAATATAGGCAGATGAGATGACCATATCCCCCCCCCTTCCTGTGCCACATTAAGGACAATTGGAACCTGTGAACTAAATCAAGGAGAGAATGATTCCTGGCAAGAATGGGACAATCTGAATTAAATTATTACCAAACCATATATTGTGAAAGTGATTAGCAGTCAATGTAGGTGGGGTAGAGAATTAAAAGCACTAGAATTATAGAAATCACCAATAGTAATTGGGATAGTGCTATTTTGCTTGGTCAATGTAATACACCATATAGTGCAAAGAAGCCTGTGGTTTCCTTGCATTATATGGTGTATTACTAAATACTATTACTATTTCAGTAACTCCACAAGGTGTTACCTGAAAGTGAAATGAATGATAATGAAATGCTCTCAGAATTTATGTATTTAATGTACACTGTGCATAAACATATAGTACAGTGTGACTTTGGGTAAAATCAGAATATGTGAAACCATAATATGCTTTTGGCTTCATTTCTAGCCACATGCTTTGGGCACAGTCACTTTCATTTTTATGCCCTGCTCATGGTCACTCATTGAGTTTTTAGTTATTACTAAACAAACCAAATTTTATCTCCCACTGGCACTGATTCTCTTTCTGCATTTATTATAGCCAGGTTTGCAAAGCAAATTTCAGAAGCATAAGAATGCCCACATATAAGAATTGAAGTCCATCATATTAAGAAATTTAAAAGTATTTGATTCTAAATAGGCTGTTGATCACTGTTAATTGTATTCTGCTTTCCTTTCTTGGTTGCAATCTTTTTGTTTCTGCCACAATATGGTACGGAGGACATTATCTTATCACTCATCAACATGCATCGTGTGAGTTACACACTTACTGGCAACAGGAAAGTGATACTCCATACGCTTTCTGACCATTTACCAATGGTATAATGAGATATTTAGAATAAGGTTTTAACTTTTATTTCTCTATGCATTGCTATATCTATGATATATGATAAAAATTTTCCATGTGGTATATGGGCCTCTAATTTCCATCAGTACTGTTTATATGTGGCAATCTTTATTGCTAAAAAATATGTAAAATATAAGCAACCACAATACATTTTCACAGAGGGGATTATAGATGGAAAATCAATTATAATGTACTGTACTTCTATAGTCTTAAAAAAATCTCTCACATTGAAGTTCAATGTGAACACAAAAAAACAATATCAAAAGTCTGCTTACCCTGGGATCATTAGCTGAATATATCCAGTTCAGGCACAACTCCAAAAGGGCATCCTGTAACAGTATTACATCCAGAGGAATGAGAACCTCATTGAAAAAAACAGTTAATACTTTATTTTCTTGAAGTCACCAAACAAAGAGCAGGTTTACTACTTAGAGACCAGCCAGGAATCCTCTACTGAATAAATACCTACAGATTAATACTGTTATCTACTACAGAACAATAAGTTAAGGATCTGATAGTACCAAATTGCTTTTGTTGGAACCTAGATGATTTAGTAGAAATGGTCTTGAGTGGACAACCATCAGCTTCAATTTAGCAGAAAGGCATTTTAGCATACAATATTCAAAACTAAAAATAGTCTTAAGATTAATATGCATCATCACAGACCAAATTGATGAGTCATAAGTCAAAAATAGAACAAAATATTTTAGTATCAGTTTATGAACTGACACCTCACACATCGATTTTAAAATTCCAATATGCTTCTGATAACTTTACTCTCATAAATGCATAGTAATCCTCATTCAATTTATAATCCAAGATGGATCCCGGAAACTCTGCAGTGAATGACAATGGTAATGCCTGATCAGAGATTCGAAAGACAATGGAACAGGAGTAACTGATAAACTGAACATAATGTACTTGGAATTAATGAAGCTGGAAGCATGTCTACACACTTCAAAAATACACCACTTTCAATATTAATAGAAAAGGGCAAAATTCTCACATATAAAATACTTCGTAAGGTAAATAAAACTCTGCCCATAACCCCAAAATGAGAACATAAAAGGTAATAAGAAGGGAAACTTGTATACAGTCAAAAGCTGATGCAGCATCAAAAAAAAAACTTCTTGGAGTTTGTGCTCAACTTCTTTGGCTCTAGGAACATCCTGATTACTTCTGACGTCAATGCAAAGTCCCATTTCTGGTTCAGTGCTGTTTCTGACGCCCGAGGTCTTCTTCTTGAGGACTTTATTATAAGTCATAACCTAGCAGTCCATAATCGACCAGGCCAGCTCTCCACCTATTGCAGCTCAACTGAGGAGTCGAACATTGATGTTACACTCACCAGCAGTGACTTAAATTCACGCATCAGTGACTGGGTTACAATTCCAGATTGGACACTCAGTGATCACAGAGCCATTGTGTTCCACATCTCTGTCGATGTGCCTAACAGCCGCAACTCACCCAGAACACCAGACTTCGTCCGATTCTGCACAAAAAACTGTTGACTGGGACTCTTTTGATGCCTCCATCACTAATGACTTTCCATCAAACCCTCCAGACAGCTTCAGCTTAACTTCTGCAGAAAATCTAGCCCAACTTATCCAACAATCTCTTATAAAAGCCTCCTATAAATCAGCAAAGAAAAAGACCATCCGCTTTAAAGTCCGCTCTTGGTGGTCCCAGGACCTTACTACTCTTCGCAAATCAGTTCACCGAGCTTGACGGTTATACCAGCGACACTGCAACTGGCCTGCTGACGATGTTATGCTATTATATAATGACTACATTGCAAAAAAAAAATGCCTTCTGTAAAGCAATTGCAACGAGAAAAAGAGAAACTTGGACCATCTTTGTAAAAGAATCCAACAGCAAAAACCCATGGGGCCTCATGTACAAGATAGCTCGGGAGAGAACATTTACCTCTGATGTCCTTGGTACTGTTACCACTGAGACTCATGAAACCTCTGGCTGGACAGACTCTATCAACCAAATTCTTGATAACTTATTCCCTATGGATAATCCTTCTGAAGATTCTCCAGAGCATATGGCAATTCAGGAGCCAAATAACAAATACACCATCGAGGAACGTACCTCGGTGGTCAAGACGATCAATGTGAAGAAGTGTCCGGGAATGGATATGATTGAATATGTGTTCATTCTCCAGCTGTTAAAATTAAGACCTCTCTACTTGCTCTTGCTCTTCAATAAATGCCTCATGGAAGGCATCTTTCCCTCTGTTTGGAAGGTTTCTTTGTCCGTCTTATCAAAAAACCAGATAAGCCTGCCTCAAATCCACATGCCTACAGACCAATTGCGCTGCTTGCTAATCTAGGGAAGATCTTGGAGTGGCTTATGGCTCTTCGACTAACAGCTCTGTTTCAACAACAAAATCTCATCTCTTTTCTCCCTGTCAATATGACTTCACCCCAAGTCATTCTTGCGAGGAGGCCTTGTCTGACTTTGTCTGGCACATTATAAATTCTAAATCCAAGTTTGAACTAGCTATTATGGTCGACTTCGAGGGCGCCTTTGACACTCTCTGGTGGGACAGCGCCCTTGAACTTCTCCGGTCTGCCAGATGCTCCTTTCATATGTACAAATTATTTCAAAACTATTTCTCTGACTGCTCAATAATTGTCAAGTCCAAATTCCTCCAAGTCTCTAGGAAGGTTTTTCGAGGGTGACCCCAAGGTTCAGTCCTGGGGCCCCTTATCTGGAACATTGTGCTTCAAGACTGGCTGGGCCACTCTCTCCAGAATTGCAAAATTTTTGCTTTCGCTGATGACCTGACAATTGGGGTCTCAGGCAGTTCTCGTGCAGTGTTGTAAATGAATGCAAACCGGATTTTAACTGACCTTTCCTCCTGGTCATTGGCTGACAAACTTAAAATTAATCCAGCGAAAACAAAAATGATGCTTTTTAAATCCAAATTAGATCTCAGGCGGCCTCCCCAAGTCAAAATTTTTGGCAAGCAGCTTCCTATAGTCACTGAGGCAAAACTCCTTGGAGTCATTATTGACCATAAGCTTTCCTTCTATCCTCATCTGATTCACATAAGTACCAAAATCAAAAAGTTCACAGGGTCAATTATTCGAATTTCCATAGGGGAGTGGAGTCTCTCTAGGAAGTCACTCTTTCTTTACTATAATGCTGTATTCCTGCCCATAGTCACCTATGCAGCAGGAGTTTGGTTTCATCGTGCCACTAATTCCAAAATGAGGTTAAAACTGAATTCCATCCAGCGGAGCATGCTCCTCTCTATTCTCAGAGTCTGTAGAACAGTTTCCACCGCTGCAGTGCAAGTTATTGCGGGGTCCCTCTCATTGGATCTATTTGTCATCTATCGTGGCATCTGCTTTCGACACAAAAAACAAATACCTTCAGAATTGCTTGGTATCCAGCTAAATTTAAATGAAGATCCTAAAAAAGAGAAATCCAGATGGTTTAATGAGATAATTAGCATCTGGCAGACCAGATGGGACACCACCGCACTTGGAGCGACGATAAGAAAATTCCTGCCTGATGTGACCTTCTTACTCTCTAAATCGGTTAAAACCTGGTGCTCTTTAACTATGCAAACTTCCTTTCTGATAACAGGACATGGCTCTCTCAATCAAAAACTCTTTCAGTTTCGCTTGCATCACACTGATCTCTGCAGCTGCGGGTACACAGAAGATTGGAGTCACGTGCTCTTTAACTGTGCAATCTACAACGATCTTAGGGTGAAGCTCCGAAGTGACATTTCAGATCTCTCTCCGGGGAAAGAGGAAATGCTTCTGCATAATAAGAATCATCTCTCAGCTCTTCAGAACTTTGCCTCCGAGGTGTTTGCTCGCAGAAGAAGAATCAACACCAGATTAGCGCACCAGAATAATCCACCAAATCCAACTGTGTAAGTGGGACAATAATTTGCTTCTCTGATTTATTTTCTTCTATGGTTCATGTTTGTATAAATTGTCATTGCACTGATCCTAAAGGTCATCAGCTCCACATCTGAATTATTCTGGATACAAGGGTATTTATTGAAGACTGCCCCTTTTTTTTTTTTTTTTTTTCCTTTACTATTAGTTTATTATTATTTTATTTTATTCTTTTATTTATTTAGTATTTTTTTTATTTTTTATTGCAACATGTTTTTTTCTTTTTTTTTTTTTTTTTTCTTCTCGCTAATGGTTTTTTTTTTTTTACCAGCACCATGGGTTGTGTTTACTTTATTATTATCATTATTATTATTTTCTTTTTTTTTATTACTATTATTATTATTATTATTATTTTTTTATTATTATTATTTTATTTATTTATTATTATTATTATTATTTATTTTATTTTTTCTTTTCTCTCCTTCCTTTTTCCTCTGGAATGGGCCCCCGGAGGAATCTGGCCCACCTTTTGGCAACATCAGGTGGGTCAGAGTCTCTTTTGAGGAGTTACGTGCTCTACTGGAACTGGCCCACCTTCCCGTGGTGTGGACGAGTACCCAGAATCATCTGTCCAGGTGACAGATGCTTCTGGATAGCCAAGTGGCCAGAACATAACAACAGAACACACACACACACACACACACACACACACACACACACACACACACACACACACACACACACACACACACAATACACACAAACCTATGTCACACACATATCTGGCCCATTTGTAGTGATACTGTTCTTCACAGAGACACGAGGCGCAGTTGAACAGACGTTCTAGGTGCCACCCATTACATATACACATGTCCACATATTGTTTTTCAACATGGTTCTTTAGCTGTAAAATCATACAAATGTAGTACAGTATTTAACTAGTAAAATTAGGATTTAACATTAATAATAATATATAAAAAAAAAAAAAAAAAAAAAATAGGCGAACTGGCTATTGCCGGCACACCAAATTGCTAGTCAGCACCATTAAGCCTTAATGCCGAAAAAACATTCCATCCAAGTTATAAATACACATCAAACACGGATCCAAAAATAAATAGGATCATGCCCTAAGTAAAACAATGTGCATATAATGTTTAATTGATAACTATTACAATAACATTAATGCCACATATCTACAGCACCAATCTGAAAAAATGCAGTTATAGCACATGAAACTTAAATAAAGTTCACACACACACACACACACATACACTTGTATATATGTTAGTCAAGTTTGTACATTGTACTGTCAAGATGATTTGTATGCTGATATTAGCATTAGTAGAGGCATATGATGCAAGAAAGCAAGTTTATGCAGAAAAATATTTAAAGTAATTTTTTAAAATAATGTCCATTTGTTGTGACCTTTTTTTTTTGTTTTTTTTGCTACTAAATCTCAAGTTCCTTAACAATATCACTTTGATTATATCACATTCTTTCGGGCTGATATAATTCTTATTGAATCTGGAGCTAAACTAAACATAATATGAAATGAAGAGGAGAAAAAAAAATTTGCCATGGAAAACTAGGTTCATGGAAGTGAATGACTAAACTCTATCACTCATGGTTTCCTAATCCAACATTTCACCAGATATACAAAGTAAAAAAACAGATAGAAATACTCTCATAACATAATAAACATTTGTCTAGATACTACCATTAATAAAAAAAAAAAAAAAAAAAAGAAAAAAAAAGAAGAAAATTCAGTTTTTCGAGTTATTCTGGATAACCGATGTTCTACTGTAGTTCAATTGTAGAATTTTTGCTCTACTTTCAAATCCCACTTAGCAAATATAGTTTTAATGGAAATTTCAATATAATAAAAATATTTGTATGTCCTGTCTGAGATCCCTTATTATTAATGCTTTGTAACTCTCATTTGAACATAACTGTTTTGATGCAAAAATTTGGTACAAGAAATTATTTTCAAAGTCCACCTGTGCCTAAAATGTATTGATTTCTAATGAGAGAAAAACTTTATTGGAAAATTGATTGTGAATATTACCATATTTACCCACATTGCAAATATAGCTATGGAGAGTATTTACTTGAAGGGGGGAAAAAAATGGAAGTTTTAAAACTAGTGGTAAAAGAATTTATACCACACCCTTTTACTATGTTTTCAATCATTTTGAATAATTATGCTTTTTTTTTTTTTTTTCTGCATATATTTTTGATTGTATTAAGGCTGCATTTTTGTATTAATATGGAGAAAAAAGTTATGTATTAAAAACAAATTGATTTATTAATATGTGAAAAGTAGCAATACTTATATCAACCTCATATTTCTGAACGTGTGGTATTTCTTAAAAATAAAATATACTTTCAGAATGGCTCTCTGAACAAAATGTTTACACCTTTGCAGTATATATTAATGGTAATACAAATATGCTGCAAGTATATTTGTGTTAGCATTTAATATTAGCAAGTAGTTCAAAGGAGCAAGCTTATGTATTAAAAAAAATAATAATAAAATAAAATTGTATAGTGCACTAAGGCACCATTTCAATATGCAGTAAATTCAAGAGGAGAGCAAAAAAGTTTGCAATACAGCAACATCTCATATTGTAAAATTCTTCACAAAAATTTGCCTCGCATTGCACTCAGGGCCTATCTTACCCCTAGACAAAGAAGGCAATTGCCTAGAGCCTGTAAAATCATGGGTCATGGTCCCTTCGAATCATAAAATAAAATTTTTTATTCACAATTCAAAAAACACAAAATTCTACTATAGTGGCCTCTGCCGCTGCGAGAACATTAAAACTATGCATAAGGAGATGCCAAGTGTTCTTTCTCGGCAATAAAAAAAAAAAAAAGAAGTAAAGTGCAGCCATTATCAACCCACTGCAGGATGGAAGCCTCCTCAACAATTCATGCTGAGGGAAATGGACCATAATCTGCCACGCTGGTCCAGTGCGGGTTGGCAGATCGACCGTATTCGGCAGTCAGGGGCTTGAACCCCAGTCTACTCAAAGAGCGTGTGCTACTGCACTCCCGCTCCTGCCCACTCGGCTACGGAGGCAATTACGGCCGCACAAAATGCCTTCTTCCAGAAACTTTCAGAGTTACCTTTGTATTCATTCCGCACAATTTTGCTTTAGCCATCAGTGAGTCTGCTGATGGCATTATCAGACATTATCAGACTTTAGCCGAGTTATAACTGTGTCTCTAAGTAACTAATATATTCTCCTAATTAGTCGCCTTTCTGTGTTTGATATTCCACAAGCTAATTTTTGTTTTCAACTGTATGGTATTGAACAAACAGCTGCCTCATCTTAGAGCATAATAGTATAATATGAGTAATTTATAAAGTAGTTTCAATCAAGAATTATTGACAAGATGACTTTTTGAATGTGCCATTGGTGCCATGGCTTCACAAAATGTCATCAAAACCTATCCATTTATCATTATTATTATTAATCCAAAAATATTAAATGTAATTTTATAATAAACATTTTTACAGGGGCCCCAAAAACACTTTTGCCTAGGGCCCGCATATCCTCAAGTTAGGCCCTGCTGCACTTTTGAATAAGTAATGCTTTCCAATTAGAGAAGATGGCTGTTACTTATTCTCAGTTCAGTGCCATCACCCAGGTAGCACTCTTTCAGGAATATTTGTTCTTTCTTCAGTGGGTGGAGAGGCACCATGTATGCAAGAGTAGATAACCTAGAAGTTGTAATATATCCACAATGTAAGGGATGCCAAAGGTGTCTGGATTAAACATGATGTTTTTATGGCCTTTGACAACAGGAATTTACTGCTGCCCACATGCAGGGCCTTACATTTTCCAGTATTAAACCTCAGCTGCCATTTCTCATGGCGCACTATGGTCATAGTTGCCGATGCGCCCAATAAATCCTGAAACAAACAAACAAAACAAACAGCCATTTCTCAGCCCATTCATATAATTTATTTAATTCTTTTTAAAACAGCATGCCCCGATTATTGTCATAAACTTCCCTGCCCAAATTTGTGTCATCAGCAAACTTAGACATTAAACTTGAGCAATGTGGCATTAAACTTTAAACACCAATATCATTAATGAGTATTAGTAAATGATGTGTTATTCCTTCTACCTAGTACTTTACTGACAGCTTCGTAGAGTGAAATGTCAGTATAACAAATTAGTGCAAGTGAAATGCAGTAAAAAATGTTAGAACAATAAGTTATGTATACAAAATAATTTTAATAGATCTCTACTAGTTAAATGAAGTTTTATATTTTTAAATGAAAAATTAAAAAATTTTGTGTGTTTTAGACTTTTATTTTCAACAAAAGGAATTAAAATGGGGGACCACAGTATCAATCTTTAAGACAAAATGCACTGGTCCAACAGGAGCTAGTTATCGTCGGTAACTCAATTGTTAGGGAAATGGAAAATATATTGTGCAAAAAGGGTAGGTGAAATAGGACCAGGGTATGTTTGCCAGGGGAAAAAGTTGATGACGTTGTAGAGCAGATATCATCTTTCATTTATCAGCAGATAGCACAAAAGGTGATATCGTTGTACAAGTTGGCACTAATGATATTCAGTGTAGGAGATCTGCTGATTTACTTAATGAGTACAGGTCAATGTTGAAAAAAAGTCAAGAGTTAGGGTTAAATTTGAAAGTGTATACAATCCTGCCCAGACATGATAGGAAGGAGTATATGATGAGAGCCTTGTCAATCAATTCGGCTCTGGAGAGATTGTGCAAGGCTCATGGGTTAGAATTTTTTTCAGCATGGTCTGTGCTTGTTAACAGGAGAGATTGCTTCTACAGGAATGGGATACACTTAAATAGAATGGGTGCAAGAATATTTGCTGATGCTATCGAGGCAATGTTAGATAGGTCGGAAAACTGCTAGATTAAGGGGGATTCACAGAATAATCGATTAACAGTAGCCACAGGCAGAGGTGGAAATGATTCTTGCACTGCTTCTATTGGAATGATCAGCAGCCTGAAAAGCAAGTAGCTGGGGATTTCCAGGACTCTGGGGTCACGAAACAAGTAAATATATGGGCCATGTTAGAGTAACTAAGAGTAAGAACAAGTGCATGTATAGTTGCATTTACACCAATGCTAGGGGTATAGTAAATAAATTTGATGAATTTGAAGTGCTGGCCAAGACATCACAGGCAGATATTGTTGGGATATCAGAGATGTGGTCACACAGATATAAAGAATGACGAATTGGAATTTGGGGAGAACAGTGATGTGTACAGAAAGGATAGATATGATAGGAAAGGAGGAGTTATGCTATTAGTTTAGAAACACATAAAATCTAAGGAAGTGCATCCAGTTGACATAGATGGACAGTGCAATGTTGAGTCAGTTTGGTGTGACATAAGCACTGAGAAAGCAAAAATGAGGGTAGGAGTTTGTTATATGCCTAATGACTCTGGAGAGTACAATGAACAATTATACAGAGAAATAGTGGGCCAAGTAAATCAAAGTGTCTTATAATGTGGAATTTTAACTTCCCAGATATTGACTGGTACTTACCAGCAAGGCTTTTGTGGATTTATTGGATGATTGTTTTCTACAGCAGCATGTTAGAGAAGCAACCAGCGGGAGTAACACCCTTGATCTGATTATCAGTAGTGATTATGCATGCATTAAAAATTTACAAATAAAGGAACCACTAGGTGACAGATATAAGGTAGATATAAGGTAGTCTTGGACTTAGGTGATCAAATTGTACTGATGTGGGATTTACTTAAAGATGTAACTACCATGAGGGGTAAAGGGAAGGGCTTTTGCTTTTGTAAAGGTAGCTACAGTGGTCTCAAATATTTTTTAAATTCCATACAGTGGGACCAACTGATAATGTCACCAACAGCAAATTCTAAATGGGAAGCATTCAAGGAAGTAATCTTGGTAGCTACTAGGCTTTTTGTTCCAACTAAGAAATACTGTTCTAGGTTTTGTCCCAAATGGATGTCAGCTGAACTAATGAGACTCATGGCAAAGAAGAAATATGCATGGGATGCATATAAATTATCAGGTGACACAGAAGCCTATGGTAGATATAAGGTAGTCTATAATCAAGTCAGAGAGGAGGTTAGGCAAGCGAAGGCAGATTATGAGAAAGCTTTGGCAAAGATGTAAAGAAAAACTGCAAAGATTTCTTTACTTATATAAACTATAAAAGGAAGGGGATGAATCATATTGGCCCACTTGATATCAATGGTTTGACTGTAAATGATCATTCTCAGATATCTGCCAAACTAAATCAGTATTTTGCATCTAAATTCACACATGAAGAGTTATAAAGGAGGAGGAGAGGGGCAGATGTTTATCAAACTCTAACAGGGAGTTAAATGATTTTATAATAACTGAGAGCAAAGTGGAGCAGAAATTGTTGAAGTAAAACGCGAAAAAGGCACCTGAGGTGGATGAGATCTATCCAGTTATATTAAAGGTGGCAGCAAAGGAAGTAAGCAAACCCTTAGCTATAATTATAAGAGAGCATCCTTGGACTTAGGTGAAGGCACCTCTGTAGCCAGGTGGGCAGGAGCAGCAGTGCGTAGCACACGCTTCTTGAATAGAGTGGGGTTTGAGCCCGTGACCACCAAATACGGAGGATGTGGAAAGGTCAGGGAACAACCACCGCATATCCCCGGAGCAATATGGCCTTAGTTGCTAATGCTCCTAAAAAACTAAACAACAACGACTCAGGTGAAGTCTCCATGGATTGGAGATGTGCAAATTTATCCCCAATTCACAAAGGGGGATACAAATAATTACAAACCTGTTAGTTTGGCTTGAGTTCAAGGGAAAATAATGGCATCAATGTTTAAAGAAGTATTGCAGGATCATCTAGACAAGATTGCAGTAATAATTCAGACACAGCATGGGTTGGTTAAGGGAAGTCTTGTCTGACCAATTTGATTGGATACTATGACGTGGTCACAAAGGAGCTTGATACAAAAAATAATTTTGATATCATATATGCTAACCGGGCTAGCCAGTGGGTAAAGTGCCTACCTGGCAACCCAAAGGTCGCGTGTTCGAATCCCGCCTCTGGCTTGGATCAGAGTAAAATGCAAAAACTTTGGAAGGTGCATTATAGCCACAGAAGCCAATGCACCAACTAACAAAAAAAAAAAAAAAAAAAGATATCATATACTTGGATTTCAGGAAAGCTTTTGATACTGTTGTGCATGGAACATGAAATGGAGCAGTATGGCATTAAGAGCAAGTTGCTACAATGGATAAAAGGATGGTTAAGTGGGAGAAGACAGAGAGCGGTAATCAATGAACACAGCTCTTCGTCGACTGGCACCTCCGTAGTCAGGTGGGCAGGAGCAGCAGTGTGTAGCACATGCTTCTTGATTAGATTGGGGTTCAAGCCTGTGACCACCAAATACGAAGGATGCAGAAAGGTCAGGGAATGACCATTGCATATCCCCAGAGCAATATGGCCTTAGTTGCTAATGCTCCTAAAAACCAAATAACAACAATCTTCGTGGACTAATGTCGTTAGTGGTGTCCCCCAGGGTTCAGTGTTGGGCCCATTGTTGTTTTGTATATTTATCAATGATGATTGATGAAGGTATATCAAGCTTAATGTCAAAGTTTGCAGATGATACCAAGGTTGGCAGGGTTGTTAATAATGGTAATGACATATGCTGCTTCAACAGGACCTTGAAAAGTTGGGCAGATGGGCTGAGAAGTGGCAACTGAGGTTTAACATTGTACTTCATATGGGTAGCATTAACCCCAGAGTAACATACCAACTAGGTGTGTTACCCTCAGGATAGTGGAGAATGAACGAGACCTGGGGGTAATTTTGCAGTCAGATATGAAGTTTTCTGAGCAGTGCAGACAGGCTGTCAGAGTAGGTTTTGGCCAGATGGGGGTTTTGTCATGATATATAGGAATTTTTCTAGCAGGGATAAGAAGGTGATTATTCCCTTGTATAAGGCAATGGTCAGGCCACACCGTGAGTACTGCATACAGGTCTGAAAGCCTCATTCTAGGAAGGATGTAGAGTTGCTAGAACGAGTACAAAGAAGGGCAGCAAGACTGGTGAGGGGAACAAAGGGGTGCTCTTATGAAGAAAGCTTTAAGTTCTGCAAATTGCAGTGTCTGGAGACTAGGTATCTGCGAGGTGATCTGATTGAGGTGTGTAAGGCCTTGAATGGATTGAGCAGGCTGAATGCTGATAAGATTCTTCCTATTGCTCAGATTTAAAACCTGAATGAGCATAAACCAAAATTGAGGAAAGGCTGTTGTTTGAATAGATGTGTGGAAATTTGTCTTTAGCTAGTGGTAGTTGATTGCTGGAACAAACCTCCATCTATCATTGTGGAAGTTGATAGCTTAAATAAATAAATTGAGGGCAGAACTAGACAAACAATTAGAATGAATGGATGGGTGAAATGAAATGGGAAGGGGTTTTTTTTTTTTTTTTTTTTTTTTTTGGCTGATGCTGTATAAGTTTGCTTTCTTACATCATATGCCTCTTCTAATGCTAATGCTAAATAAATGTTTTATTAATTCTATTTGTGCTTAAATGCTTAAATTTCTTCCATTAAAGACCTAAAAACAATCCTTGCCACTTCCAAAATTACTCAAGTAAGATTTCTGGAAGGTAGAACGATTAAAAACCACCAATCTCAAATGAATAATTAATTGCTTTGTTAATAAATCATTGAAGCATCACGAGATGCTAAATATCAAAAAATGTGCTTCTTATTGTTTACGGATTTTCTTTTTTTTTTACAAATTTTGTTATAATTATTATTTTTTTCACAGTGACGTGAAATTTTTTTGCAATAAACTGATATTTTCATTACAATGATATTTGTTAAAATGAAACATTTTTCCATAAAGTTAACATAGTAAATTGGAAGGGGATGGGAAGTGATTTCATTACTATGTGGTAGCTAATTAGATTAGCAGTCATGATTTGCCCTTAGCAAAACCATTTTCCGATTTCCTTATAATTTCCATACCTTTCCAGATTATCTTCTATTGTATCATTCACTAAGGACTCCGTAATCTTCCCTGGCACAGTAGTCAAACTCACAAGTCTGTAGTTGCTTGTTTTGTCATTTTGTTTATTATTTATTTTTAAAGTCAATATTTATAAAAATAAAATGTAAATTCCTAATATACTCATATTCATTAGAAAAGCACTAATTTATATGTGCAAATAATGATTCATTTGAGATAATTTTCACAGTATACAGTAGAACAAAATTTCAATTCAAGAAATAATTCTTGCTCTATTGAGAAGTTCACTGTAAGGGAATTTACTGTATTTAATGTTATTAAATCATTGTACATTAAATGACACAGTTACAGTAGACTTCTTGTTATAGGTCATATTTGTAACAATAGCCTTTTGCTGCGTATAGGAACACGAGGAGAAAACAAGATTTCCTGTTCACATGAAAATGACTCAGGCTGCAAAGCTTCATGCATACCCCACGAGTGTGCGGCAGGTAAGAGAAATGAGCAAGGCAGAAGAAGCAAGAATTCAATTTGAAACGGAAGACAGAACACCAGGATATGTTGATCCAGATTTCATTGTTGATGCTACAAAGGAGGGTAAGTTATGTAAATTGGTAAAGTTCATTTTTTGTGTTTCCCTCTAGGTTCAGCATAATTTTAATTAAATTTCTGTGTAAAAAAGTCTAAAAAAAAGTTGAGGAAAAAAAACTTCTCACACGAATGAGAAGTTTTTTTCCTCATTGCCAAGTTAAAAACCTGATTTAGATCATTCTGAGAGTGAATCAAGCCAAAAAACTCCTCATAGGTGTGATTGCAGGCATACGAATATTCTGAAGCCAACTGAAATAGAAAGTTGTGTTTTGTGTCTGCACAAGTTTCAGATGATCATTCTCAAATTCAGCAATTTTTTATTATTGTAATCATTTATTGAGACTTGAAAAAGGAGAGACTGCAACTTAAACAATTTTATAAAGGCAGTTTAGTGATAGACGATATTAACTTTCTGGCAAGTGCATCAAAAATAGTTATACTCACTGACATGACATAGAATGTGGTGAGGAAAAGAAAACTCATTTAAAATGCTGGATAAAATTTTATTCTTTATTCTGACTGTAATTATTGAAAAATAGTATCCTATTATTGGATAATAATAGGAACAAGTACCATCTTTCTCAATGTATAAAATGCACTTTTTTCCAGAAATCTATCTCAAAAAAATCACATTGCATCTTATAATATGTTATCATAAACAAGCATGTTATGTTTTGTTTTGACTATTATTTTAGAGTTTTTACCAATATATCAGTAATTTTATGAAACTCTTGCTAAAATGTTAAAAACACATCCAAATAAATTACTAGTAAATTTGACCTTTGGGAAAAAAACTTGCTGGATCTGTTAAGGTACTGTAATGAATATTTTTTATGGTATAGCTGTAATGAATGTTTTCATGTTGTAGACATAGCTACTATGCATATGCACACTTTCAACTTTAACCATAAATTTAAGATTACCAGTATCCTATTATGATGTCATCTACAAAGAAGGGGCTTTCTTACACAACTAGCTACATATTACAAGTCATCAGTTATGCAAAAAAAAAACATGGAAACAGAGCTGCAAAAAGACATTATGAGCAACCAGTGGGTAGGACTTGAGAAAGAACTGAATGGCTGGATAATAGAGCAGAGGAACTGTGGTATGTCTGTGTCAAGGAAAACAATCTTTTTTGAGCAAAAGCATGGCAGCAGCAAGGGACTTGATGATTTTGGTGGCACAGCAAGTTCGTGTTATAGATTTATAGACATATTGATGATCCAGCTCAGATAACAAACAAACAAACAAACTGAATGAGTATTTTGCTTCTATGTTCACACATGAGGAATTTGTAAGGAAGGGGGGAAAGCAGTTTACTAAACTCTAACAGGGAGAAGTTTGCCAAACTCTAACAGGGAGAAGTTTGCCAAACTCTAACAGGGAACTAAATGATTTTGTAAAAATGGAGAGAAAAGTGGAGGAGAAATTGTTGAAGTTAAACATAAGAAAGGCACCTGGGGTGGATGGAATCTATCCAGTTATATTAAAGGAAGCGGCAAAGGAACTAAGCAAACTCTTAGCTATAATTATGAGAGCAACCTTGGACTCGGGGGAAGTCCCCACGGACTGGAGATGTGCAAATGTATCCCCAATTCACAAAGGGGGATGGAATGGTGACACGAATAATTACAGACCATTTAGTTTAACTTCTGTTCAGGCTAAAATAATGGAGTCACTGGTTAAAGATGCATTGCAGGATCATCGAGACATGACCAGCAATAATTCAGACACAGCATGGGTTTGTTAAAGGAAAGTCTTGTCTGACAAATTTCATAGGATATTATGATGTGGTTACAAAGGAACTGGATGCAAAAAATAATTTTGATATCATATACTTGGATTTCAAGAAAGCTTTTGACACTGCTGTGCATGGAAGACTACTGTACAAATTGGAGCAGAATGGTATTAAGGGTAAGTTTCTACAATGGATAAAAGGATGGTTGAGTGGGAGAAGACAGAGGGTGGTAATCAATGGATGCTGCTGTTCGTGGACTAATGTTATTAGTGGAGTCCCACAGGGTTCGGTGTTGGGCCCACTGTTGTTTTGTATATTTATCAATGATATGGATGAAGGCATATCAGGCTTAGTGTCGAAGTTTGAAGATGATACAAAGGTTGGCAGGGTTTCTAACGACAGTAATGGCAGTATGCTTCTGCAACAGGATCTAGAAAATTTGGGTAGATGGGCTGAGAAGTGGCAACTGAAGTTTAACATTGACAAATTTAACATTAACTGTAACAGTAACCCCAGAGGAACATATCAACTGTGTGGTATTACACTTAGGGTGGTAGAAAATGAAAAAGATCTGAGAGTAATTGTGCAGTCAGATATGAAGTTTTCTGAGCGGTGCAGACAGGCTGCAAGAGCAGGTCATGGGGTTTTGTCAATGATATACAGGAATTTGGCTATCAGAGAAAAGGAATTGATTATTCCTTTGTATAAGGCAATGGTCAGCTATGCCTTGAGTACTGCGTACAGGTCTGGAGGGCTTATTTTAGGAAGGATGTAGATTTGCTTGAGTATGTACAGAGAAGGGCAACAAGATTGGTGAGGGGGAAATGAAGGGATCCTTTTACCAAGAGAAGCTTAAGTTCTGCAAATTGCTGCGGCTGGAGATTAGGCACCTGCGAGGTGATCTGATTAAGGTGTATAAGATGTTGAATGGGTTGAGCACGCTGAATTCTGATGGGATTCTTCCACTTGCTCAGATTACATAAATTCAAATTGAGGAAAGACAGTTGTAGAATAGATGTTCCGAAATTTGCCTTTAACCAGCGGGTGGTTATTTTCTGGAATCAACTTCCATCTGTCATTGTGTAAGTTGATAGCTTAAATAAATTCAAGCAGTAACTGGACAATCTTTTAGAGGGAATGGTTGTGTGAATTATTTATTTATATAGCATCAGCTTATGGCTGATGCTACATAAGCTCATATGCTTGCTTTGTTGAATCACATGCCTCTATTACTATTTATGAAGTGAAATGATTTATGAGGACACGAACAAGGGTAGCTCAGAAAATGCCAGAACGATATGAAAACCAAATCCTGGAATTTCATAGATTTATAATTAATGCTAGGAACCATACAAACTGTTAGTTTGGCCAGATTGTTAATACAGATGAAGTGCCTTTAATATTTGATGTACCCTCAAATAGAAGTATGCATGTTTAAAGTTACAAAATCAGTAACCACAAAGGCATGAAAAGATACACTATTGGTCTCTTTGGCTTGCCGTGCTGATGGAACGAGACTTCCACCTCTCCTTGTATTTAAGAGAAAAACTCTGGCAAAGGAAAAAATTCCACCAGGTATTTTTATCCATGTTCATCCTAAGGACAAAGGTGTAGTCGAACAATGGCTGGAAAAAGTGTTGTGCTGGTGGCCTTCCCAAGAAATCAGCCTTACTGGTATGGGGCTAATGTTGTGCATGTAAAACAGAGGCCACAAAGAGGAGGGCGAAAAAGTTAAAATCACAACTTGGTGGTAATTCCAGATGGTCTTACTGGCCAGCTACAACCACTGGATGTTTCTATTAACAAGCTTTCATGAAAGGAGAATGGGTTAAGTGGATGAAGGCACCATAATACAATGTAATGCCTACTGGCCATATGGAGAAACCACCAATTTCTCAGGTGTTCCAATAGATAAAAAATTCCTGGGATGCAGACAAGACTGAGAGAGTTGTGAAGTCATTTAAGAAGTGTGGCATCAGTATAACACATTGGATGGCACAGAAGATGATATTCTGTTTGGTGAAAATGCCAGTTCACTATTAGGCAGCAGCAGTGACGATGAGGAATGTGATGTCATCATCATAAGGATGACAGCAATTGTGGAGATCTGGGTTTTGAAGATTAATAAACAGTTGCTTTTTCTTTTATTGCCACATTTTCGTATTGTTCTTTAAAGATAAATTAGAATAATATTTTTGTATATGAATTTTGAAATAATTAAAATATTTTGGGTTCACCTTAGTATGTGTGGTATTATAAAAATAGCCATATGTGGCCAGCTTTTTTAGCATTAGCATTAGTAGAGGCATTTGATGCAAGAAAGCAAGCTTATGCAGCATCAGCCAAAAAAAAAAAAAAAAAAACTCACTTCCACTTCACCCCTCTGTTCGTTCAAAATACCTGTCCAGCTGAGCCTTAAACTTATTTAGGCTATCAACCTCCACCACAAGGGATAGAAGTCTGTTCCACCAACCAACCACCCGCTGGCTAAAGGCAAATTTCCGCACGTCTATCCTGCATCTGTCTTTCCTCAATTTGAATTTATGCCCTCTCAGGTGATTATTCTGAGCAAGAGGAAGAATCCCATCAGCATTGAGCATGCTCAAACCATTCAAGGCTTTATACACCTCTATCAGATCACCTCGCTGGTGCCTAGTCTCCAGACACTGTAATTTGCAAAACTTAAGCCTTTCTTCGTAAGAGCACCCCTTTGTTCCATTCACTAATCTTGTTGCCCTTCTCTGTACTCGTTCCAGCAGCTCTACATCCTTCTTGAAATGAGGCCTCCAGACCTGTATACAGTACTCTAGGTGTGGCCTGACCATTGCCTTATACAATGGAATAATCACCTCCTTATCCCTGCTGGAAAAATTCCTGTATATCATTGACAATACTCCATGAGCTGCTCTTGCAGCCCGTCTGCACTGCTCAGAGAACTTCATATCTGCCTGCACAACCACCCCCAAGTCCCTTTCATTCTCTACCACTGTCAGTGGTAGACTACTTTGCATTCCAGCCTCAGAGCTTCAAAGTGCTATAGTTTGGAACTGAAATGAAAAGAATGGAAAATTAACACAAACATTGATGCATGGTGCATATTTTTTGCACAAATAAAGCTCTGAAGAATATTTTATGGTTTACTTCAATTTAAAAGTAATCAATGAAGCCCATGTATAATAAAACATTTCTGTTTAAAAAGAATTAGAAGTAATGTGGTATGTGCAATAAAATAAATCAGTTCCTCAAAAATGTTATATATTTTTTAAAAATAATCTTTGCTATATTATGGATGTGTCTTATATGGTGGGAAATACAGTAATACCTTTAGTAATACAAGTTTTTGTCCAAAAAAAAGTTTTCTGACTACTTTGCATTCCAGCCTCAGAGCTTCAAAGTGCTATAGTTTGGAACTGAAATGAAAAGAATGGAAAATTAACACAAACATTGATGCATGGTGCATATTTTTTGCACAAATAAAGCTCTGAAGAATATTTTATGGTTTACTTCAATTTAAAAGTAATCAATGAAGCCCATGTATAATAAAACATTTCTGTTTAAAAAGAATTAGAAGTAATGTGGTATGTGCAATAAAATAAATCAGTTCCTCAAAAATGTTATATATTTTTTAAAAATAATCTTTGCTATATTATGGATGTGTCTTATATGGTGGGAAATACAGTAATACCTTTAGTAATACAAGTTTTTGTCCAAAAAAAAGTTTTCTGACTACTTTGCATTCCAGCCTCAGAGCTTCAAAGTGCTATAGTTTGGAACTGAAATGAAAAGAATGGAAAATTAACACAAACATTGATGCATGGTGCATATTTTTTGCACAAATAAAGCTCTGAAGAATATTTTATGATTTACTTCAATTTAAAAGTAATCAATGAAGCCCATACTAGAGGAATACCAGAGTTCATACTCACTTAATTTTAACAGATACTTTTAATTCAGTTTTTATTTATTTATTTATTTTTACTTTATGGTAGCTAGGCTATTGTGTCTTGCCCACATATGGTTAATAATGGACAACTTCAGAGTCATGATATATATGAGCCATGATAAAGCAACGTACACAAAGTAGCAAAAGTGCTGTGTTTCAGGGGAGAACTGAAGGGGGAAATTCTCCAATGCGTTACAGTTTAAAAAAATGTGCAAAATGTGACATGTTTGCGGAACTTTCTCGAACAGGACATGATCTAGCCATGGAGTATGTCTTTGTATGTGCTAGGCGCATAATGTGAAGATTTTAGGTGCCAACTCAGCGTTCTGATGAGAGTTTGAAGAGTCGGGTAGATGCCCTTGAAGGAATTAAAATGGGCGGGGGGGGGGCATCAAGCTCTCAGCTGCCCAACTCAATGACAAAGGTCACTCTTGTGCACCAGGCAACACAGCAGAAATCTTCAGGGCCGAATGCGCTGGTCCCACAGGAGATAGTTATTGTCGGTGACTCAATTGTCAGGGAAATGGGAAATATATTGTTCAAAAAAGGATAGGTGGAATAGGACCAGTGTCTGCCAGGGGCAGTAGAGCAAATATCTTTTAAGGGCACAAAAGGTGATATCGTTGTACATGCTGACACCAGTGACATTAAGTGTAGGAGATCTGTGGATTTACTTAACAAGTACAGGTCAATTTTGAATAAAAGTTGCGAGTTAGGGTTAAATTTGAAAGTGTCTGCAATCCTGCCCAGATAAGATAGGAGGGAGTATATGATGAGAGCCTTGTCATTCGCTTCGGCGCTGGAGAGATTGAGCAAGGCCCATGGGGTAGAATTTTTTCAGTGTGGCCTGTGCTTGTTAACAGGAGAGATTGCTTCTACAGGAATGGAATACACTTAAATAGAACGGGTGCAAGAATATTTGCTGATGCTATCGGGGCAATGTTAGGTTGGTTGGAAAACTGCTAGCTTGGGGGGGGATTCAAAGACTAATAGATTAACAATAGCCACAGGCAGAGGTGGAAATAATTCTTGCACTGCTTCTGTTGGAATGAGCAGCAGCCTAGAAAGCAAGTTGCTGGGGATTTCAGGAACTGCTGGGAGTCATGAAACAAGTAAATACATTGGCTGTGTTAGAATAACTAAGAGGCCTGTGCTTGTTAACAGGAGAGATTGCTTCTACAGGAATGGAATACACTTAAATAGAACGGGTGCAAGAATATTTGCTGATGCTATCGGGGCAATGTTAGGTTGGTTGGAAAACTGCTAGCTTGGGGGGGGGGATTCAAAGACTAATAGATTAACAATAGCCACAGGCAGAGGTGGAAATAATTCTTGCACTGCTTCTGTTGGAATGAGCAGTAGCCTAGAAAGCAAGTTGCTGGGGATTTCAGGAACTGCTGGGAGTCATGAAACAAGTAAATACATTGGCTGTGTTAGAATAACTAAGAATAAGAACAGGTGCATGTATACTTGCATGTACACCAATGCTAGGAGTATAGTGAATAAATTCGATGAATTTGAAGTGCTTGTCAAGACCTCAAAGGCAGATACTGTTGAGATATCAGAGATGTAGTATCACACAGATATAAGGAATGCCGAATTGAAATTTGGGGAGAACAATGATGTGTACAGAAAGGATAGAAAGGGAGGAGGGGTTGTGCTGTTAGTTAAGAAACACATAAAATCTAGGGAAGTGCATCCATTTGACATAGATCAACTGTGCAATGTTGAGTCAGTTTGGTGTGACATTAGCATTGGAAAAGCAAAGGTGAAGGTAGGAGTTTGTTATAGGCCCGATGACTCTGATGAGTACAAAGAACAATTATACAGAGAAAGAGTGGGCCAGTAAATCAGCGTGTCTTATAATGGGGTATTTTAACTTCCCAGATATTGACTGGAACTTGTGGTTGGTCACTTGCACACTAGCAAGGCTTTTGTGGATTTATTGGATGATTGTTTTTTACAGCAGCATGTTAGAGAGGCAACTAGTGGGAGTAACACTCTTGATCTGATTATCAGCAGTGATTATTCATGCATCAAGAATTAACAGATAAAAACACCACTGGGAGGTAGTGATCAACGTGTAACTGATGTGGGATTTACTTAAAGATGTAACTACCATCAGGGGTAAAGGGAAGAGTTTTTGCTTTCATAAAGGTGACTCCAGCGGCCTCAGAGATTTTTTAAGTTCTATAGTGGGACCAACTGATGATGTTACCAACAGCAAATTCTAAATGGGAAGCATTCAAGGAAGTAATCTTTCAAGCTACTAGACATTTTGTTCCAATTAAGAAATACTGTTCTAGGTTTAGGCCCAAATGGATGTCAGATGAAGCAATGGGACTTGTGGCAGAGAAGAAAAATACATGGTATGCATATAAATTATCTGGCAACACAGAAGCCCATGGTATTTATAGGCTAGTCTGTAATGAACTCACAGAGGGGAGTTAGGCAAGCAAAGACAGATTACGAGAAATCTCTGGCAATGGATGCAAAGAAAAACAGCAAAGACTTCTTTACTTATATAAACTCTAAAAGGAAGGGGATGAATCAGATTGGTCCACTTGATATCAATGGTTTTACTGTAGATGATCATTCTCAGATAGCTGCCTATTTAAATGAGTATTTTGCATCTATTCACACATGAGGAGCTAGTCAAGGAGGAGAGGGCTAGATGAATACTACTATTTTTGCATAAAGACTTTCAGAGTCAGAATTGTAGTCAAATTTATACATAAGAATAAAGATGTGAAAGAATAAAGATGTCCTTAAATGTGAAAGCTCCTCTAAATAACTTACAGTAATTGTTAGTTCTTTTCTTTTTTACCTTTCCTTTGCCACACCAACTATTCTCTTCCTGTTGATTTTGCTTTAAATATCATTAATTTAGAATGAAATGCTACATTTCATTCTAATGCAGAGTCGGGGCAACGTATTTCTGTGCCTTGGGTAGTTATTTGGAACTATCTAGGGTATAGGTACTTGAAATTCCACCCACCCATTCTTCCCACATATTATATGAACTTATATCCCCAAATGCCTTAGCCCTTATGTCCCTTCTAGCCTTATGCACAAGGCAAGTGTTTCAGTTACGACACTGTCATCCTGGCTCTATTCTAATGGCCATTGCAGTAGAACTCTTCTGCATAATGTGTTTGCATTATATACATAGGGCATCTGAAAAGTAATGAGACAAAAATTCTTAAAAAGAAAAAATCTTAAAAAATAAAGGGGGAAATGTTTTTAGAGAAAGAATTTACAGTAGACTCCATTTTTCAGGATAGTTGGCAAAAAAAAAAAAAAAAAAAAAATCCTGGATAATTGATTTCCCAGTTAATCCAAAAATACAGTATGTCCCTGACAGGGCTCCCACTCCTGGGTTTTTCCACCCAGATCTGGGTTTTTTGATTGTCATCTGGGTTGATAGGTTTTTTTCACAAAAATATCTCATTATCTGGGTTTTTTCGGTAATTTTTAATTTTAAGTCAAAATTTATTTTTATTTCTTGTAAATCAATAAAATTTAATACATTTAATAACAGTTTACAATTTTCTTAATTTATATTCTAACAATACTGATCATAATTTGTAATATCTCAAGTGCTTGTACAAAATACTACAAATGTAAAAGGATTTCGAAGTTTTCGCAGGGTTCTACACTACGAAATTACGCTTACATGTTCATGTATGAACATGTTCGTGTTACTAACATGTATGCGCAGCCTATTGAGCAGGCGGAAGGTGGTCTTTACTGCACAGTCTTTCGTGATCGTTCGTGGTATTATTGCATTATTTGGTGTGATTTTTACATTTATGCGTGTACTACATACAGTGATATAATAAAGTTAAATTGTAGTGACTATTTCTATTTTATGTTAATGGATTAGTGATTTATTTTTTATTTTATAGAACATTTTAAATAAGATAACTGCTAATTAGCCATACCCACAAATTGCGCACAATGTCTGAAACTTGTTCCCCACAGAGAAAGATGAGTAAACGGTGGTATACTCAAAATTTTAGGAATGAGTGGTTAGAAGATCCGGAATTAAGGATTGGTTGAAAGAAGACAGTAATGAAAAAGGTGTGTCTTACTGTATTTGTTGTGAAATGAAATTAAAGAATGCCAATAAATCGATGTTACTAGTGCATAAAAATACAGTTAAACATAAAAAAAGTGCAAATATTGCTAAGACAAGTTCAACGTTAGACACGTTCTTCACAAAACGTAAACCTACGGAGAATGAAGAAGTAGCAAAGGCAGAGTTAACAATTGCTGCGCTCATTTCTGAGCATAATATTCCATTTGCGCAATGTGATCACCTTATAGAAGCATGTAAGAAAGCATTTCATGATAGCAATATTGCAAAACAAGTTCAGATGAAGGCGACTAAAGTCTCTTATCTTATACAAGATGGCATAGCCTATCATGAAAAAATATACATTTCTAACATATGCAGAAACAACAAGTTTTCAATGATAATAGATGAAAGTACAGATTTATCTTTAATCTCAAGTTCTAGCTGTTGTTGCTAGATATTTTGATATTCAAAAACTTGATGTTGTAGATGTGTTACTTGACACTGTTTGTGTCGAAAATGTACTTCAGAAGGGCTTTATCAAGCTGTAAAAGATCTTTTCATAGAAAAAAACATTCAAATAAGTAATCTCGTTGGTTTTGGAAGTGATAATTGTGCCACTATGATGGGTACTAAGAGTGGGTTCCAGTCATTGCTAAAAAAGGATGTACCATCAGTATTTATAATGGGATGTGTTTGCCATTCTTTTGCATTATGTGCTAGTCATTCAGTCAAGGTGCTACCATCATATCTAGAAATATTTATAAAAGATATCTCTTGTTATTTTTCCCGTAGTAGTAAAAGATTAAACGAGTTCAAAATGATTCAAGATGTCGTAGATACTGCTAAGCATAAAATCCCCAAATTAGCACAAACACGTTGGTTATCCCGCGGCAATGTAATAAAAATTATTATTGAGCAGTGGGATGCGTTAGTTCTTTATTTTCAGTCTCAATCAAAAATTGACAAAATCGATGGTGCAGGGAATATTTACAATACTATGATCACCAAAGGAACTAAGCATACGTTGTTGTTTTTAGGATATGTACTGGAGAAAATAAACTGCCTGAATATTGAATTTTAATCTGAGCATTTCAGATTGCACTTACTTCATTCAGTGGTTTCAATTGAGTATAAAAATATTCTTAGTTTTTTCATAAAAGAAGAAGTCATTACTTCGTGCAAGCTGGTTGAAATTGATCCAAGCAATGCAATAAATCATAAGCCTCTGAATAAAATATATTTGGGAGGCCGTTGTATGGCCTTATTAAATTCAACACCACTTGGTGACAGTGAAAGCAGGTTTAAAAATGATTGTTTAAAATTTCTTGTTGAACTTTGTATGGAAATCAGAAAAATATTTCCTCTAAACGATGATGGAATTATCACCAGTCTCAATGTTCTTGACCCAGTGATACATGATCGTGCCAATTCGCCATCCTCAATTTTCCATTTAGCAATGCAGTTCCCTCACCTTGTTTCTGAAGACAAACTAGATCTTCTAGATGATGAATGGAGATCATTTCGTTTAAATCAAGATTTAGATTTCTCTTACAAAACCATCCCTGAGTTTTGGTATCTGTTATGTAATGTAAAAGATGGCTTTAATAATTCTAAATATGAGATTTTATCTAACTTTATGACCAGTCTAACTATTTTACCTCACTCTTCGGCAAGCGTAGAAAGAATCTTCTCCCAAGTAAACCATATAAAAACAAAAGCCACAAACTCCCTTAAACCAGAAACTGTGAAAAATCGACTAATGGCAAAACAGGCGATAAATAGATCTAATCAAAATTGCTATACATGGAAATCTAAATCAGAATTGGTAAAAGAAGTCATACAAGGAACTTGTCATAAAAGATACGAAGAACTTTTGAAAAAAATGAAAGAACTTCAAAAAATAAATGTGGAGGGAACTGAATGGGATGAAAATTCTGATTACAATTAAATAAAAGATATTTTTGCATGGTAAGTTTTATCTTATTTGTGTTGCTATACTATATGATGAAAACTAGGTTTTTTTTGGGTTTATTTAAGTTGCAATCTAAGTTTTTTTAAAATTTGTGAGTGGGAGCCCTGGTCCCTGACATACGTAAGAGATACGTTCCAGGACTTCTTATGCAAATCGAATTTTTAGTACCAAAATTACAAAAACTACATAATATCCTCAGAAGAATGAAGAAAATTAGTTATATATTTTTTTATATATTAGTTATATATATAGAAAAATAGTTATATATTTTTAATTAGTTCAATTAGAAACTTTATCTGGGGACAGCAACGAAGTAGCCAAGAGTGGCACATAAGAAACGAAAACATAAAAGGAAGAAAAAAATGCATAATAACATACACATTAAGTTATAATCCAGTTTAATACAAATATATACTAACAAAATCAGTAGCTTTCGAGACGCGTGTCTCTTCGTCAACTGACAAATTAAATACAAAAATACGAGCTGAGTGAGGCACGTTAATCATGCGTCATTGTTGTTGCACGGACGTGCGCTGCTTTCTACACCACTGATCATCCAGCATTAAAACGGTTCTCTCTAGGATGGGATGTAGACATATGCCTTTCTGGCGATTTAATGCCTTTGGATTGTTTACTATGTTGAGTGACTCTAGCCATAGGCGATGGCGAAAGTGTCGTGAGTGGTCTACTATTTCAAAGTCGTGTTTGGGGTCAAGATCGTGATTGGTGGCCCAAAAATGTTCCGCGACCGCGGACTGGTCAGTTTTGGCAATCCAAGTGATGTCCTGGATTGGAGGCTTAAGTCGTTCTCGAGGAGCCTTCTGGCGCAGTGCACAGCCTGTTGGACGGGAATTAAAGTGAATAAAGAAATCACATCGAATGATGCCATGACAGTGTTGTCAGGGATTGAAAGGTCCTTAATGAGGTGGATGAATTCACTGCTATTTTTAACGGTGTGCGAGGTATTACCTATAAGAGGTGAGAGGAGGCGCACAATATGTTTGGACAGTTCATACGTTGGGGCACTGCAGCACGACACTATTGGTCTGAGGGGAATACCATCACTATCCACTGATGACATCTGTACCGCCCTCAACCTATGCTTATCAAGCAGCATCTTCACTTTTGAGGATTCACTCTACCAGCAGGTACATGGCACTGCTATGGATGCCCCTGTCAGTTCCGTAGTAGCCAACATCGCCATGGAAGATCTGGAGGAGCAGATACACCAAAACTCACCTGCACCTATTACAACATGGTATAGATACGTTGACGATATTTTTACCGTAATACCACGTGGTTCTGAAACTGCACTGCTGGAATACCTCAACTCCCTATCTAATTTCATCAAGTTTACCATAGAATCAGAGGTGAACGGTACGCTCCCGTTCCTGGACGTCCTAGTGCATCGCATAAGCCCACATTTAGAGACCTCAGTATACCGCAAACCTATGTGATGCGGTCAATTCACTAACTACAGATCCGGCCACGAATCAAGCCATCTCAATAGCACTGCCCACACCCTATTCTCCAGGGCTTGGAGCCATTCCAGCACCGACACAATTAGGCGTAATGAGATCTCCTGTGTGTAGGCGGACCTAACCAAATGTGGTTATCCATCCCATGTACTAAGCAGATGCCTATTACAGGCAGAAGAACTCACATCCAACCCAAGACCACCGAACCAAGTTGGTATATCGGCCGCCTACATTCCCTATTATCCAGGTGTATCAGGACGGATCTCGAAGGTCCTTAGAAGTTACAACATCAGATGTGTGCAATTACCCTGCAGGAACCTATGTTCACTTGTCTCCAGCGTGAAGACCCCTGTCACAACTGTCTTACGCAGCAATGTGGTATATCGCATCACATTTAGAGACTGTAACAGTTGCTACATAGGAGAAACATCAAGGCATCTCCAAGATCGCCTCGCGGAACACGACAGAGCAATCCGGCTTGCCAAAACTGACCAGTCCGCAGTCGCGGAACATTTTTGGGCCACCAACCAGGATCTTGACCCCAAACGCGACTTTGAAATAGTAGACCACTCACGACACTTTTGCCACCGCCCATGGCTAGAGTCACTCAACATAGTAAACAATCCAAAGGCATTAAATCACCAGAAAGGCATACGTCTACATCCCATCCTAGAGACAACCGTTTTAATGCTGGATGATCAGTGGTGTAGAAAGCAGCGCACGTCTGTGCAACAACAGTGACGCATGATTAATGTGCCTCACTCAGCTCGTTGTATTTTTGTATTTAATTTGTCAGTTGACGAAGAGACACGCGTCTCGAAAGCTACTGATTTTGTTAGTATATATTTGTATTAAACTGGATTATAACTTACGTGTATGTTATTATAAACTATGGACCCCAGTACTCCAGGCCCATTCGTTACTAAAAAAATGCATGTTATTGTACTGTAAAAACTGATACTATATGTATTTCGTAGCCAGAGTGAGCAGCTGTTTTGAAGAAAAGTAACGCCGAGAGCGAAAGAGAAAACCAAGTTTTTTAGATGCAGAGGAAGCAATATTTGTAATGTGCTTGTGCCAAGAGAGATTAGAAGTCAGGGTAATCCCTAAAAGAGATATATCATTTTGCCTAGAAATCGGAGTGTCACTAAAGATAAGCATAGGAGCAGAAGAATCCTTTTTGCGAGATATAAGACAAGTCTGAGTTTTAGAAGGGTTGAAATCAACTAAGTTGTCTTTGCCCCACTGCAGAATTACCTGAAGATCGGCATTTAAGGAATTGGTAGCAGATTTTCGAGAAGTTGAAGCTGATTGAGCAGGGCAAGATTTCTCAAAATGAAAAGTAGAATGCAATGTGCTATCATCGGCAAAACTATGGATAGGATTTCCAGTCAATGGAAGAAGGTCATTAATATACAAGAGGAAAACAGTAGGGAAAAGAACTGAACCTTGGGGGACACCAGCATTAGTGGAGAAGTTAGAAGACAGAGAGCCACCTACCATCACCCTCAGTGAGCGATCAGAGAGAAAACTGGATAACCAATTACTAAAAACAGTTGGCAAACCATAAGATGGAAGCTTGTTTAGAAGACCTTTATGCCAAACACGATCAAAAGCCTTTGAGATGTCAAGAGCAACTACTTGTGTTTCACCGAACCTTTCCATTGAATTAGTCCATAAATGGATAACATAAACCAGAATATCACCAGTGGATCGACACTGACGGAATCCATACTGGCGATCGTTGACTAGACGGAAGGTTTCTAGGTAGTTTAAGAGTTGGTGGTTAATTGATTTCTCGATTACTTTAGAAAGAGTAGAAGTAATTGCAATGGGACGATAATTAGATGGTAGGGATTTGTCACCCTTTTTAGGAACTGGCTGGATATGAGCAAATTTCCAAGCAGAAGGAAAAACACCTTTGGAATAAGAAAATGAAAAAAAGGCGGCAAAGAATAGGAGTAAGTTCAGGAGCACAGGTTTTGAGAACAAGTGGAGAAATACCATTAGGGCCTGGCGCTTTCTTAGCATCAAGATTCATCAAAATCCTTCTGATATCCTTTTGACCGAAGACCACAGGAGGCATTGAATGGAGCGTGTTGGCAATGGTGGGAGGTGTTTTACCAAGATCATTAATACTTGAGCTGGAAGAAAAATGGGATGCTAGCAGGTCAGCTTTATCCTTGGCTGAAGTGACAACTGAACCATCTGGTTTGGACAGAGGTGGAAGCAGAGATGGGCAAAAGTTGCGGCCAATAGCTTTGGCAAGAGACCAGAATGCTCGGCTACCATTAGGGCAAGAAGCAAATTTTCTACTTTTAGCCTGTTCAAACTCTTGTTTGGACTGATTAATAATTGCTTTACAATTGTTGCGAGCTTTGGTGTAGGCAGAAAATGAAATTGAAGAATTAGAAACAAGCCAATTACGATATGCAACATTCTTCTCTTGAACAGCCTTAGCACATTTATTGGAAAACCAAGGTTTAAATAAAGGACGAGATTTTAAAGTGGAGTGTGGGATAAAGGATTCCATTCCTGCAAGAATAATTTCCCTGACACGATCTGAGCAAACGTTGACATCAGAAGTTTTGAAACAGTACTTCAAATAGGCCTCTGGGGTTGGGTATACTCATACTATGATTTTTAGTGTTTTCCACCAACCATGGAATAAAACGAAAGACGATAAATCCAAATTTTTTAAATATTTAATATTTACAATAAATTATTTACAAACAAAATATTACTGACAGTAATTTTAAAATAAAACAACTGTGATATACAGGATAATAATAAAATGCCGAATTTAAAATGCAATAAAATATACTGGGTTAAAAGCGCTAAAATACTAACTGAAGCTTTCAAAGGCTTCTGCCTTCTTTCTCAACAGTGTAATTTCTGTTCTGCGGTGCATCATTAAATACCAGCAGGTTCACGGTGCATCTCACTTGAACGTGTACTGTTCCCGTCAGAACCGGAAGTGGCTCGGGAGCGTTTCAGGCAAAAACGTTCATCCCCTCCAAGGATTACCGCCTCAAAGAGGGAATGAATGCGTGTGCCCCTATCTCTATTTATATTTTTCTCAGTAGAACTAATTCACAAGCTCTCGAGCCACTTGCGGTCCCAAAATCTATGCGCCCGATCAGTGATGACCGCTTCATCTGGGGAGATTTGATGTTGCTTCTCCCAGAAATGTTCAGCTACGGCGGATTTGCCATAGTCTGCATTTCTTATCGCATTTGTGTGCTCCCCCAGACGATCTTTGAGACGCCGTTTTGTTTCTCCCACATAACACTCCACACATTCCGGGCATTTAATACTGTATACGACCCCACTTATATTTTCATTTAAGACAGGGTCCTTCACCTGTGACACGATTGTGTGCAGCTTCCTGCCTGGGAGCTACACACTCCTTAATACGCGAGCTAAATGCTCGGATAAACCCGGATAGTAGGGAATGTATGCGGTGGCTATTGGCGTGAAGGACTCACTTCTACTCTGCCCTCCACTAATGTATTTCTCTATGATCCTCCGGGGGTAGCCACACTTCAAAAGATCCGCCGTAACACGTTCATACTCCAAATCTCCCCAGATGAAGCGGTCATCACTGATCGGGCGCATAGATTTTGGGACCGCAAGTGGCTCGAGAGCTTGCAAATTAGTTCTACTGAGAAAAATATAAATAGAGATAGGGGCACACGCATTCATCCCCTCTTTGAGGCGGTAATCCTTGGAGGGGATGAACGTTTTTTGTCTGAAACGCTCCCGAGCCATTTCAGGTTCTGACGGGAACTGTACACATTCACGTGAGATGCACCGTGAACCTGCTGGTATTTAATGATGCACCGCAGAACAGAAATTACACTGTTGAGAAAGAAGGCAGAAGCCTTTGAAAGCTTCAGTTAGTATTTTAGCACTTTTAACCCAGTATATTTTATTGCATTTTAAATTCGGCATTTTATTATTATCCTGTATATCATAGTTGTTTTATTTTAAAATTACTGTCAGTAATATTTTGTTTGTAAATAATTTATTGTAAATATTAAATATTTTAAAAATTTGGGTTTTTCGTCTTTCGTTTTATTCCATGGTTGGTGGGAAAACACTAAAAATCATAGTATTTTGAAACAGTAATCCGACCAAGAAAAAGAAGAAAAGAAGTCTCGCAGGTCATCCCATTTTGCATTCTTGTAATGCCAAACAACACGAGGTCGGAATAACCATGAGATAGAGGTTCCATTGGAGAAGAGACAATCACCAAGTTGTGATCTAAAGTGCCTAAAGGACCTCTCACTTCGACCATGTACTTAAAAGGGTTGTTTGTGAGAAAAAGATCAAGCGTATTGGCTGTATGATTAGGATTGTCTGGTATTCTTGTAGGTAAATGAACAATCTGTGCTAGGTCATTAGTAATTGCAAAAGCCTCAGCATCTCACCTACTGGGTCGGTGTGACTAGAAAACGGAAGCCAGCTGGAGTTGGGAACATGAAAATTACCTCACTGTTAGGAAAGTTGGACTGGAGAAAGTCAAGTTGCAAAGAGAAGAAGTCAAAGAGCTCCAAGTGATTAGTGGAGTTAGGAGAGCGGTAGAGACAACAGATGAATTTGACACAATGAGGTAGAGAGATTTTAAGCCAGAGAAGATCAAAGAGAGGAGATTCCAAATTGCCAAGTCTCTGACAGGGAATATCAGAACGGACATATGCACAAGTACCACCTTTGAGGCGAAAGGAATCATACAGCGAATAATTTGGGCATCTGAGATGAGCAGTAGTTGAATCAACCGATAACTGAGATTCTGTCAGAAAAAGTACATGGGGTTTGGCAGTTGAGATTAGAATTGAGACCACTTATATTTGTGCAATGAATTAGGAAGTCCTTGGGAGGTTTAGATCTTTTCGCAGATAAGCTTTCTCTATTAGTTTGACAATTCATGGTATATTCAATAGTAAGAAAAAGTGGGTGGGGCATGCTGAATGAAGTAATGAAATTTTTGGATATGGCGTACACGTGGTAAGAATATACCCAGATCCTTGACATAACGTGGCCTCGACAATGCTCCCCGCATACACACTACTCGGACTCCCTCCAGTCACTATCTGGCAGAGTAGAGGTAGCAAGATTATACACTAGCTGATCTGGAAGCCTCCTAGAGAGTTACCAATAGGTTCGGTCCGGTGTACTAACTAGCGGCCGGCCTGCTAACACCATTTTTGAGCTGTACCCTCGAAATGTAAGGAATATTGGATCTCACCACGACGTTCATCATAACCTCAAAAGTCATCAATCATACTGCATGATGGAAGAGATAGGGAAGGGTTGACCGGAACTTTGCTCTAGAGACTAAACATGGGTTCCACCACTTCAAGCCTCCAATAAGCAAAGTGGTGGTATTTCACCGGTTGATGAGAGTCATCTACCACCTACTACTGCTTGGTAACATAGAGGGGCGGCGTTGCTCCATGTGGTGTGGGCGCCACACCTCGACCCCTGCTTACGTTGGTTCACACCTGGGTGGTCACCCACCATGTACTTGTGCATGGAGGTTATACCCAGGATTACTAACAGTCTCACCATCGTGAAGGTGTAAGCAGAGGATTTGTCTGTCACAGACCGTCCGGACTTTGCCGAAATTGGGTCCACTTGACTTGAGTGTCACCCGAATATCAGTTCCATTAGCGGTTCCCAAGTAGCAAGTACAGCTTGTCTGGCATATCTGAAAGAATGTCTGTGACAACCTCAAGAACTTAACAGAGTTAAGGCGAAAACTCATTATTATCACCCCACACGAGCTCGCATTTCACTAAAGCACATTTCTGGTGGTCATTACCATTAAACAATAAAAACAATTAGCAGTTTCTGGTTTATTGGGCTTTTCTGTTAGTGAAATTCATTACAAATGGGTAGTAAACTCAATCTTATTGCATTTGCTATAATACCAATAGCTGGAATTCTGTTGATTTTTTGTTATTATGGTGAAATGTATGTCCCCTTCACTGAAATCTTCAGTCATATAAAAAAATAAATAAATAAATTTTAAGCTTGTACTCTTCATTCCTATTTTTAAGCTTGTTACTCCATATCTCACTAGTGCAATTTTTGCATGCCATGATCGTTGTTATTGATTTCTTATTTATTTATTTATTTATTTATTTTTTTTTTTTACTGTTTTAAATTTTACAATCCTAAAAATGAAAAAAAATTAATGTAAGTCCGAAGTTACGTAAGTCGGGGACTTACTATATCAAAAAATGTACTGTATCAAACTTACTTATCAGCAACCTACGTAAAAAGTATGGCAATAGATAAAAAACGTACGATGCACTACTCGCATGTCCAATATTATGCTTCCCTTTATTTTTTACGATATCGATTTTAAATTTAATAGCTTCCCTTTATTTTTTACAATGTCACGTATGGTTTGGCCACCAACATTATAATGGTTCATTAAAGATTTGACGGATGCATAATTTTCAAACTTTTGAATAATTTCAAGTTTTTGTTTAATTGAAAGCACAACTCTTTTGCATTTACCTGTCATTATCGCAATTTTTAAACAAAAAAAATATTTACTATAAAAAAAAAATTGATATCCCTGACATAATTAACGAAACAAACAAAATTTATCTTTTTGCTATGCAATGGAACACAACAATCGATACACGAAAACAAACTAAACATTTGCTCTCTCTCTCTCTCTCTCTCTCTCTCTCTCTCTCTTTTTTTTTTTTTTTTTTAGCCCCGTGGGTTTGAGACAGCGGTGGTTGCAAGATAATAGGTACAAAGATGCATTTAGGGCTAAATACATAGCCCTAAACAATATAGCCCTAAAACAGTGCCGTCTGGGTGGTGGTACCTATCTGAGAATAAGTAACATTAGTCTTCTCCTTAGGTGAAGCGTTACTTATTCGAAGTAGTGCAATATCATGGCAACTCGTTGTGAATGTATTCATAATATGAGATATAACTTAAAACGATGCCGCCTTATAAATATTCTGTTTATTCAGAAATGGCTGTGTGTTGATGCTATTGCACTTAATATATACATAGATAATAGGTACATTAATCTCTCAATGACTACTTATAATGCCACTTCTTGTTGCCAATTTACGACTTGCAAAACATCTGTTTATATGTTTATACCTATTCTAGTTAATACGTTAATACTTGAGTTTTATGATTTTTGGTTGATTTTTAAAATTTTTTTATTTGGAGTCTTGAACTGTCCCAGTTAATCTGATCCCAGGAAATCGAGAGTCTGCTGTATTTTGAAAATCATTGAAAGCAGTTCCCATAGAATTCTATACATTTGTTAGGTGCCTCCGTAGCCAGGTGGGAAGGAGCAGCAGTGCGTAGCACACGCTTCTTGATTAGACCGGGGTTCGAGTCCATCACCACCAAATACGGAGGATGTGGAAAGGTCAGGGAATGACCACCGCATATCCCGGAGCAATATGGCCTTAGTTGCTAATGCTCCTAAAACCAAAACAACAACAACAACAACAATATACATTTGTTATGCCTCTCTTTTAATCATTGAAAGCATTCTTGAAATTCCTCCAGAGTAGCAGTTCCCAACCTTTTTTGACTCACTAACCCCTTTCAACATAATATTTTTATCGTAAACCACTAACCCTATAACTAACCCACGAACAATTCTCTGAAATTGTTCTGAATTTTTAATATAAAATATTTACAGTAGTACATTTATTTAAGCGACATTGATCGCTATGTACTGGCGCGTGACCCAAACATAAATATAAAATTTTGAACCGAACCACGTAAAGTAATATTAAACTTTTAAACAATTAGATTTAATTGTTCACAAATATTGTGTTCTATAGATATTGTCAGATTTACAAGCCTATCTTGTGACATACCTGATCTTAATTAGTTTTTAATATGTTTTAATCCAGAAAATGATCTCTACCCGCTAGCAACACTCACCGGAATTATTAATAAAATTAGAGCTATTGTCAAATTTGGAAAAGGCAGTTTATTTGTGCAAATTAATTTTAATATTTCATAGTGATTTTTAAATTTATCTAAATCCAATTTAAAAGGATCCCTGAATGCACATATTTTGTTGAATAACTCAGTTCCATTTATATCTTTGATATCTCCATCTGTTAAATGTATTTACAAATCGTTACAATTCTGTTGAAATTTTTCGTGATCAGAATTGTTAGATTTATGTAAATCATACAAAAACTCAAACTGCTTGTTGTGTAGTTTTAGTTGGTCAAATCTTTTATTTAGGGAAAACATTGCAACATCTAAAATGGTATTGAAGAAATCTACTCGAAATTTAACTTCTGGCGATTGCAACGATTTGTCCTCATGCTCGTAGTCAAAATGTTTACATTGTTTTCTTCGGCGAACTTGTTTGAAAGTTTGGTATAGCATCAAGATCACAAAATTGTTTTGCTTCTTGTTGAAGTTTCTTGTAGGTTTCTCATTAGAATGGCAATTTGAAATAAAAGTTGTAAATTTTTTAAGGATGTCAAAGATACAGCCATGCTTGCACTAATATTTTGAAACATTTCACTTATGGGATTGATATGATTTAATACGTCATGCCATAGTATCAGTGAACCCAAAAATTTGAAATCCTTTAGCTTAGTGCATAATTTTTTGCGTCACATCGTGTTTCATTACTATAAATTTCATATAGGGAATCATATATTTCTAGTAATTTTGAGAGTGAAAGAAGCAATTTAGCAAACGTAAAAAATTGATTTTTGAGTTTATTTCACTTTATTACCCGTAATAAAACAACAGAAATAGACAAACGGTTTTCTACATTTTGTATGCTCTATCGGATCCCTCGGCGACTTTTGTGTTGTGTACATAAACAAATTTTAAATACAGGACAGCATCAATAGTAACCAAAATAATTTAAAAGGTTATTATATTATTTAATAAAAAGAGGTACTTACCAAGAAGAAAAGAATTCACTTTGTCAACTCCACATGAATTGAAAAACACAGACACAGTTACGGTCAGCATTGGGGGCCCATATAGTTGGCACGTGTGGTCATCAGTGTCGAGTGTAGTGCAGAGCATAACATATCAACAACACACCTTGAATACTGCATACAGATCCAGAGGCCTCATTTTATGAAGGATATTGAGCTACTAGAATGAGCACAGGGAAGAGAAACGAGATTGCTGAGTGGAACAAATGATTGCTGCTACCAAGAAGGGCTCCAGTTCTGCAAATTGCAGGATCTGGAGACTAGGCACCTGCAAGGTGATCTAATTGAGGTGTATAAGGCCTTGAATGGTTTGAGCAAGCTAAATGCTGATGGGATTCTTCCTCTTGCTGAGATTACTCACCTGAGGGGACATAAATTCAAATTGAGGGAAAACAATTGTAGAACAGATGTGTGAAATTTGCCTTTAGCCAGCAGGTGGTTGATAGTTGGAACAAACTTCCATCTGTTGTAGTGGGTGGAGGTCGACAACTTTTATTTATTTTTATTATTATTATTAGCCATATGGTACAAGGAAGCCTGAGGCTTATGCTGCACCAGCCAAAAAAAAAAAAAAAAAAATTCCCCGAGTTACCCTCTGAGAGAGAGAGAGAGAGAGAGAGAGAGAGAGAGAGAGAGAGAGAGAGAGAGAGAGAGAGAAGTATAAAGGAATCACCAAGAAAGAGAAAAAGAGAAGAATGATGATATCCAGCTCAGGACCCTGGGTTTGCCAAGCCCATACTCACCAGATGTGAGCCTCCAGGGTGGAACTAGACAAGCATTTTGAATGGATGGGTGAAATGGGAAGGTTTTTTATTTTTTGGCTGATGCTATTATCCAGGTTTTTTTAATTAGCTTTAATAATAATAAATAAACTTTCAATAAGCTTATTTATTATTTGCATCATATGCCTATACATTTCTTGCATCATATGCCTCTACTAATGCTAATGTTACAATTTATATATGTGCCTAAGCTGTGAATAGATATAGGGAGCTATTTCGCTATGCAATTCAATAATAGTTTTATGTTCCTATATTGAGATTAAAGTCGTTATTTACTGACGTTAACTGAGATACTTTTATTAAATCTTATTATAATAAAAATTTTGAATTTCGGCACCCCCTAGACATTGGTGCCCCTATGCCCTGCTTACCAGGCTTACCGTGTTCTGCTGGCCCTGGACAAAATGTTTATACCACTTAGACACATGTGCACAAGACAAAAAATTCTCTCCATACGCTTGCTTCATCATTTGAAATGTTTCTGTGGCACTTTTGCCCAGTCAAACATAAAACCTGATGTTTCCTTTTTGTTCCATTGTCCCTCCACAACACAGACACTATAAGATGTGCAGTTCAGCTCACACGAGATTCCGAAATAGCAGCAATCTCATGGCCTTGACTGCGGTGCTTGAAGAACTCAATTCATATTTACTTCTAGTAGATGGCAGCACTATCACTTGTCTCATAACTTCAGTCTCATTTTCTAGTTTCTGCACTGTGTATATCTGTTACTTTGGAAAGAGTAGTAATAATTGTAATGAGGTCATGATTGAAAGGAGGGAAGGTTTTTCACCCTTTTTAGGAACTGGCTCCGATAGGAGCAAATTTCCAAGCCAAAGGAAAAATGCCAGTGAAATAGGAAAGTGATAAAAGGAGATACAGAAAATTCAGGATCACTGGTTTTGAGAACAAGTGTAAAAAATGCCGTAAGGACCTGAAGCTTTCTTTATATCAAAATTGTTCAGACTCCTTTTAACATATTATGTTAGAAGGATTCTGAACAATTTTGATGCCAAGTTCTGTGTGCCTCCTGTTTTACAAAGATTATCAGTACAAGACTTAGGAGAAAAATAAGATTAGTTAGTCAAGATTTTCTTTAGTATTTGTCGACAGAAGTTGCAGCCATAGCTTTGCCAAGAGACCAGAATGCCCAACTACCATTTTGGACAAGGAGTAAGTTTTATACTCTCAGCCTGTTCAAAATTGAGTTTGGACCAGTTAATAGCTGCTTTACAGTTTTAGCATAGGCAGAAAGTGAAGCTGGAGTTTGAATACAAGGCAGTTGAAATATGCTAGATTCTTATCTTAAATGTGTTAAGCATGTTATCTTGAATATGCTTAGCACATTTATAGGGGAAAACCAAGGATTAGTTGAGGGATGAGATTTTAGGGTGTAATATGAAATAAAGGATTTCATTCCTTCATGAATAGTTTTACTGACATGAATGTTTGGATTAAAAGATTTAAACAGTAATCCATCCAAAGAAAATTTTGCAGATTATCTGCTACTTTGCGTTCATGTAACACCACATTATGCAAAGCTGAGAATGGCCCCATTGCAGAAGAAATCATCACAAAGTTGTAATCTGAAGTGCCCAGAGGATCACTTCCCTCAACCATATACTTTGAAGAGTTACTTGTGAGAAAAAGATCAAGAGTGTTGTCTGTGTTGTTAGGATTATTCTGGTAGGTAAATGAACAATCTGTGTGAGGTAATTAGTAATTGCAGAAGACTTGGCATCTCAACCAACTGGGTCCATGTGACAACTGCCTTCAGTTGGAGCTGGGTTCACAGCTCCAACTGAAGGCAGTTGGAGCTGCGAACATTAAAATCATCAAGGAAAATTTTCCCACTGATAGGATAGTTGGAGTGGAAAGATTCAAAGAGTTTGAGGTGGTTAGCAGAGTTTGGAGAAGGCTAGATGCAGCAGATACATTGAACAGAATGGGTAGAGAGATTTTAAGCCAGAGAAGATCTAAAAGAGGAGATTCCAAATTACTAAGACTTTGACAGGGAATATCAGAGTGGACATATATACAACTATCTTGAAGTGAAAGGAATTGGAGAGTGAATAAATAGGGCACGGAGACGAGTAGTAGTTGAGATAATTAAGACTCATAGTAAGTGGAGCTTGACAGATTGTGGGTGGAATTACATATATTGAAATTGGAACTGAGACTACATATATTTTTGATATAAAGTTAAAGTGGAGGGGAAGAACATGGTGTGTGAATTAGTGAAATTTTTGGATATAGTGTGTACACAGCAAACATATACCAAACTCCCTGCCATAATATGACCTCAACAGTGCTCTCCTCCTGCATGTGCACTACTCATATTTCCTCTGCTCACTAAAAGCAGAGTAGAAGCAGTGAGATTATACACTAGCTGATCCAGATGCTTTCTAAAGAGTTACTAATAGGTACAGGCTGGTGGAGTATCTAGCAACCAGTTTGCAGTTACTGTTTTAAAGCTGTATCCTTGAAATGTAAGGAATATTGGATCTCACAATGATACCATTATAATCTTATATGGTGTCACTCATACTACCTGATGAAAGAGATGGGGGCTGCCAGAGCTTTATCTGAATGATAAACACAGATTTCACCACTTGTGGCTCCCAGTAAGCAAAGTCGTGGTATTTTGCCACATAGTGAGCATCAGCTACCAACTAGTATTGCCTGGTGACAGATTGTTGGCATTCCTCTCTGTCAGGGGTTGGCAACCTTTTTTGAGTGAAGAACCATTTTTGATCTAATTTAAAAAAAAAAAAAAGAATCTGAAGAGCTCAGCTCAAGCTGGGGGGAGGGGTTTAAGAAGTGGAATAGAGTGGGAAGGTGTTTTATTAAAAATATATATTTTTTGAAATATTATTTATTAATACTGAAAAAGCATAACAAACATCCAATTAAGTACGAATTAATGTGACTTTTGCTGCTAAACTTCTTGAGCGAGTCTCTCAACATCAGGCGAGTATGCCGTAATATTCATCTTCAAAGATGCTGAGACGCGCATTATTCGGATAGTTTCTTGATTTATTTTTAGTATAGTTCATGTCGAAAATATTTGCCTGCAGAAATACATTGAGCAAAAAATTGAGAGAAGTCCAAATGCAAATATTTTCAAATTTATATACTTGTCTGCTGTTCCACGCATAGAACACAATTTAGTCTTGCTTTTTCAACTCATCTATCGCCGTCCATTTGTGTAGAATTGAAGGGCAGCCTTTTTGCCTTTCCAAATCCTCAATTTCAGTGTTAAGGCATTTTAGTCTTGCACTCACATGTCCTTGATTTTTAAGTCCTCTAACTCCATTTTAAATAGTGCTTCATGTGGGCTAAAAGTTAAAGAGCCACAGTTGCATGTTCACAGAGCTGCATGCAACTTCTATTAAATAGAAGTGGCAATAGCATGCAGCAATAGAAGCCGCATGCGGCTTCTACAGAGATAAATGAGAATCACACTTTTCTGTTCAATGAAGCTAAGGTTTTAAACATACAACACAATTATACAAAATTACTAATTGCAGAAACCCTAATAACTCAATTAACACACAGCAGCGTTTCTCATTTCAGATTCATGGGTTTTTGCATGCATGCGTATTAATGAGTAATTTCCTATAAATGTCATAGTGAATACACACATATCGTGCATTAGTATTCTGACCTGTGAACATGACAGAAGTCGAAAAGCTTGGTCCCCTTAAGGAAGGAAAGTTTCGTAAATTATTTTCTTTGTCACGGTTTTATTTAGCAGATTTTATTTCGTGATATATTTTTATCGCCGTCTATTTTTATATTTGACGTAATGTTTTCAGTCACTCGAGGTTTCGTGGAGGGTTTGATGGGTCTGGGTTCACGTTGGGGCATTGGATCATTCATGTACTAAGAGTGTTGAACACATTTAATAATTTTAAAGAAGTTTTTATACATTTTAAATTATTTTAAATCTGAGTAGAGGATAGAAGTCATCCTAGGAAGAAATGCTGAAGTAACTATTTTGTAATTTTCAAGTATTCAAATCCAAATAAACTATGTTGAAATTGTTTTCTAAATCCAGCTCATGAGTAACTGTGTCAAAATAGCCTACTCAGTTAGTTGAACATGATTTACTCCTAATTTACTTTTATGGCCTTCAGAATGCCATATCTAACTAAATGTCCCTGGATTGCACTCTTAATCATTGTCTCTGAGATTTTTCCTACCGTTGAAGTCAGACTAATCAGCTGTAGTTACCAATTTCACCTTTCGAACCACTTTTGTGTATTGGCAATACATTGACACTTATCCAATCCAAAAGAATCCCCCCCCCCCCCCCCGAGTCCAAAGATTCCCTCATAATTAACCTCAGTGGTTCTGTACATTCCCTCGTGCTCTTCCTCAAAACAATAGGGTATATGCCATCAACTCTGGGAGCCTTACTTACCCATATGATCACAAGTTTTTCTAATAAACAATCTTCTGTAATTACGACGTCACTAATTTCATATAGCTCAGCCTCACTCATACGGCCTCTTCTCAGCATGAAGGGTCTTTCGTCAGTAAACTCTGATGCAAAGTACCTATTCAATTCATCTACAACATCAGCTGGGTTATCTAAGACTTTCCACACCCATTGCACAATGGTCCAGTCTGATTAGCTTTCTTATTTGTTCTATTCGCATACATGAAAAATTCATTGTCTCCATCCTTTGCTCTATTAGCCAATGCTTTCTCATACGCAGCCTTGCCCTCTATGACCTTATTTGTGGTACTAATAAAGATCAAATTGTACCTGTTGTAGGTGTCAATACTTTTCATCACTCTGTAGCTGTCTGATGCTGTTTTTTTTTGCTCTATTTGACCAGTCAGCTCCGCAGCAGTCATCCATTTTAGCATCCTCCTCCTGCAATATTTTTTAAAGGTATGTATGCATTCATTCATGGCTTCTGTGATTTTTGCTTTAAAAGTATTCCATAATTCAAATGTATTTGCTATCCTTCGGCAGTCCTCCCAATTCACAGATGCTAAGTTGTCAACAGTGTGCAGGATCTTTTTAATGCCTGTGGGAAGTGAACTGATACAAGGTGATTTTTGTATCAGATCACAAAGATACCAAGTTAATGGAAGCTACCTTAGAGAATTATCCAGACAGGAAGCATAGTGCCATAAAAAGGGGCTGTTTTGTAAACCATCTCAAGCAGTTCACTGTTCATACCTTCATTAAACAAGTCATCTAACTCAAAGCCATTCAAGCCATAATGCCATCATCAACATGGCATTATGACTTAAGTGGCTGTGTGTGTATGTTCTTCCTACCATGTTAACTCCCACTGCCATATTGGAGGAGTAGGATCAAAGCACCAGGCAGTAAAATGTAATTTCCAGCAGAATTATATGGCAGTTGTCTCAGTACTGCAATGCATTTATTGTTTTTTAATCATACGTGAAGAGCAGTATGTATTGCTCCATTGGTTGATGAACTAAAAAAATACAGTATGTAAGCTGATAAATTTCTTTATCAGCTTATATACTGTATTTTAATTTATTTTCCTTTAGTAAAGGTACATGTTAATAAAATTTAATTACAGACTGATGCATCTTAACCATTTGTTATTATAACTAAATTTAATTGTTAGCCTAATGAAACATAGAATAGTATACCACTTATGATGAGAGTTGAAATCCATCACTATATACCTTATGTCATAGCTAGCTCTGGTTATGGCGTTTCTGAAGTGCTTGTGAAAATTCACTTCTTTGTTAATAAAAGGTACTGCTGTTTGAAATAAATTTGCACATTCTTGTTTCAGAACATGTGAAAAAATATTTTTATATTCTATAAAGTGCATATCATATCCATTTCTGGTGGGGAGTGGGAGCGACACAGAACAAAATACCTAAATTTCCAATTCATTCACCTTTTCAGGGAACTAAAAAGTTGTTGGTATATAAAATTTGCTTGCAAAATAGTAATCTGTGTCGAAACTCCTACCAAGTGATTTAAAGTGAGATTTTAAATTAATACTATTAAATATCGAATGAAAAATATTCCTTTAGGACCATTAAAATTAACCAGTGTGTTTGACCTTTTAACTTATGATGTGTCTGATAAATTTAAATGAAAATAAAAATTAAACAAAATTTATTTCTTTTAGTACAACGTGTGGATAGCAAAAGCATATCTGATTACTTAGATAAAAACAGAAAAATGCTTTTATTAGAGGTAAGCTTAGCCTCTTAAGAAAATATTACTATAATTTCACCCATTTCAAATAGTGATCATTGTAAAATATATACTCTTAAAAATTAATGGATTTTTTATTTTTATTTCAACTCTAAAAAAGATCAGAACTTAATAAATTAGCTATTTCAGCTGTAGTGCAAGGATGAAGACTGAATTTAATATAAATAGTTGATGTCCCTGTAAATCATCACTTAAAGCAAAAACCTGTATTTCAGTGATTACTTTTCTGTAGAAAATAAAGTAATAAGATGAGTTATGTCAAGGAATAGACTATCAGATCTTTTATTTATTTATTTTTTTTCTCATAAGATGGACTGCTTTGCGTTATGAGAGTATGATCAAACTTCATAGCAGTATAATTATGGAGAATACTAATTGTAGTTACAAACCAACAGTGTTCACTGGTATTTATTCATTCACACTTTGCATTATGTTTGTAACATTTTTGCTATTCTAAATGTGATATCTTAACCTAAAATAGATGGCACAGCACATATTTCGTTTAAAAAAATTGACTCTATTTTTCTGATAAACTTAAATTTAAAAAACACACAGTTGAGAAATATGGCAGCTGTTTCTCTTTCAGAGGTAATTGTTTACTTTTCTGGGCCTCTAAAAAATTAATCTAATTCTGTTGATGAGCCCATAAAAAATTGACGAGTTCTTGTCTGCTTCTAAAGATTAAATTACTACTCTTCTTAGTGGTGCATTAAGATAAATTCATTCCAGTAGATTAGAGCTGTCAATTTTGCCACTTATCATTTTATGAAAGTCTCCCAGGTCCAAGATATCCCTTTGACAGGCCTGTGAAGATAATTTTTAAAAAAAGTAAAAAAGCAGAATACTTTTCTTTTGAAAAATGTTGTTTACTTGAAAATAGCGCAGGTCTAGGAAAATTCACAAAAAATGTGGAGTTGGTTCACTGAGCATCTGAGAAATTAGCCCATGCCCATGTAAAAATATTTTTTTTGATATGAACTTATTTTAGTACAAACTTAGGTTTACAGACTAAGTATCAAAAAAAAAAAAAAAAAAATTTACATGCATATAAATATCATTCTATATTTATCAAATATAAATATCCATTTGTAACTTCACTTATTTATATTAAAGGAGTCTACTGAAATGGAAATAATTTCATCAATAACATGAATATTTTCTAAACAAATTATATATAGCATTAGTAGAGGTATATGATGCAAGAAAGCAAACTTATTTAGCCTCAGCAAAAAAAAAAAAAAAAAAAAGAGTCAAACAAGGATGCGGACTATCACCAAATTTATTTAATATCTACATCAATAAAATTAAGAACATAGCATTCAAAATCTTGCTCATTCTTAACAATGTGTTCGGTCATCCTGCGCATTTGTCTGATCTGCACCCAAATGTTGGGAGTTACCTTTCTTCCAGCAAATACAAGTTTGTTAATTCAGCTGATGGACCAAGGTATTATAGCTTCTTTTAGACTTTGTTACCTAAAGAAGAACTTTTTTTACAATTGGTAGAAGCTACTGATGGAATAGGCAGTCTTTCAATTCAAGATTATTGGCAGAATTATAACATTCTTGATGCTGCAAAAAATATTGAATTCACATGGGGTGAAGTTAAGAACTCAAAAATGAATGCAGTGTGGGAAAAGCTGCACTAAAGAGACCATGGTCGAAATGCCAGAGGTAGTTGCGATTGTGAGAATTGGCAAAATGATTAGCGGAGAGGGATTTGAAGAACTGGAACCAGCAGATAACACAGAAGTCCTTGAATCTCATAGAGAACAATTATTAGTGGATGATATTTTTTTACAATGCAAAGAAGAAGATAACAAAAATGATAAAAACGAAGAAGATGCACACAAAAATTTTACCGCAAAGAGGCCAGCTGAGTTTTTAAGACTTGCAAATCAGCTTAGCCAAGAAGCTCTGGATATGGATCCTAATTTAGAGAGGAGTTTAAATTTTTGCAGAACTTTATCATTAGCTTTAGTTTCTTATGAAGAAATTTATAGAGAAAAACAGCATACTTCTAAGCAAACAATTTTAACTAATTTTTTTTTCAAAAAGTGCTGGATACTGTTGCTAGTTTATCACAGGAAAACAATCGACGAAGAAGCAATGAATTTAGATTAAAAATTTAGAGCTAAGTATTAGCAAGATTAATTTTATAGACATATTTCTAATTTTTTTTCTTACCGAATGAAGACAATGACATATATATTATGTCATATAAACTACGTTTCACATTGCTGGACATATAATTTTTTCCTTTACTGTATTCAGATTTTGCATATTTGCCATCCCTTTATTCAACCTCTTTCTAAAATTGCCCTCCCATATCTGAATACAGTGTTATTTCTTATTTATTTGTACAAAATATTTTTTGTAAATTGTTTACTTCCTTAGCCCCTTTTCATTTTTTCACTAGGTTTTTAATTCTTTCACTTTTTCACCACTTCTTTACTTTCCCTTAAACCTCTCTCTTCAGGCACTTTGTGTACTTTTCATTTCCATCTTTACAGACTATATTTATGTTACAAACCATAATAGGAAAAGAATCCCAGATCAGATTAATGTGCGCCTCCGTAGCCAGGTGGGAAGGAGCAGCAGTGCATAGCACACGCTTCTTGATTAGACCGGGGTTCAAGCCCATCACCACCAAATACGGAAAGGTCAGGGAATGACCACCGCCATATTCCCAGAGCAATATGGCCTTAGTTGCTAATGCTCCTAAAAACCAAATAACAAACAAACATCAGATTAATGCCATTAAATTATTGATTAAATATTACATCAGTCTGTAAAATAATTGCAACAGTATGTAAGATAAGGATTTAAGATAAGGAATTTGAACAGTGTTTAAAGTACAATACTGTACAATAAAAGCTTTCCAATAGAACCCTAAGGCCGAATGAATTGAATATGTATTAAGCATAATAAAAGCATTCAAAGTTAGCCTTTAAGCCAATAAAGAAGATGTAAAATAAGATTTTAGCATTAGGATTTAGAATAAAGGTATTCAGTATAAAAGAGAGAGAGAGAGAGAGAGAGATTCAGACTGTTTCTCTTTGTTATCTGCTAGTTTAGCTAGGTCTAAATGATCTACAACTATCCAAATTATATTAAAATTTAGCAGCAAACTGGCAAAATAACAGCTAGCTTGATAAATAGTAGTGAAATAAATAATACAGAAAGTGAGAGCCAACTATAAATTACATGTGGGGTTAGAAGTGAAAATTCTTTTCTGCTGTATACCTGTGAAAAGGAAATAATTTACTTATTAAATAGTGAAAAAGAAAAGGCTTATGCCAAATTAAGGCAAAATAGAGGTAAGAGTAAGGATGGCAGTAGTACCTCAGTTTCCCTCAAATTGCTCTAATAGATTTTGAGGTATTTTGTTCTATGTTAGTGACCATGTCAGGACTTTTATTCACATCTTTATTACCTACTGTAATACCAGGATTCCTAAAGGGATGGGCAGTTATGCTCCTGGTATATCCAAAGTACCTCAGTCATTATACACTATTTTTCTTTACTTTTTGCTTTCCACTTGTTAACTCTAAATTTTATACCTCAAAATCTGTTAGAGCAATTTGAGGGAAACTGAGGTGCTATTGCTATCCTTACTCTTACCTCCGCTTTGCCTTAATTCGGCATAAACTTTTCTTTTTTATTATTTAATAAGTAGATTATTTCCTTTTCATACGAAAATAGCATAAAAGAATTTTCACTTCTAACCCCAAACGTAATTTATAGTTGAATATCATTTCTGTATTATTTATTTCACTGCTATCCATTGGGCTACCTGTTATTTTGCTAGTTTGCTGCTACATTTTAATATAATTTGGATAATTTTAGATTATTTGGACCTAGCCAAACTACCAGATAACAAACAGAAACAGAGACAGCCTTTGCCAATTATTAATTGGATGTATTGAATGGTGCTAGCCCTTTCAATGTATCATACCATCAGTCATTTGCCTCACATCATCATTTTATTTTATTTTACTTGCATTTATTTTATTATTAATTATTTATTTTTTAAAAGGGTATAACACATTAAGCCAACTCAGTCTTATCTAAGTCTTTTGGCCTCATGGCTCACTGGGTATACTTTTATACTAAATACTTTTATTCTAAATTTGTATGCTAAAATCTTATCTTACATCTTCTTTATTGGCCTTAAGGCTAACTTTGAATGCTTTTATTATGCTTTACACACTCTTATTCAATTCATTTGGCCTTAGTGCTCTCTTGGAAAGCTTTTAAACTGTTCAAATTCCTCATCTTAAATCCTCATCTTACATACCGTTGTAATTATATATGAGGTGCTACCGAAATGTTTCCGAAATTTGAATGTTGCACGTGAACTGTGTCTAGTACTGACTTGTAGCGCTAGGTAACCTGCATGCATCCTTTGTGAATCAGTTTGCCACGTGGCGTCAGGCTGGATAGAGTCATTGAATATTTATGCACAGTTCTTTGGCAGTGTATTTAGCGTAGTTTGTGATTGTTGTGATGGCTGATGTGAGAGAGCAACATGCTTGCATCAAGTTTTGTTTTATTCTTAAAGATACAGCAGCCGCAGAAACCCATAAGTAGTTGAAACAAGCTTTTGGTGACAGTGCTTTAGGCCAGATACAGCCCTACTTCTGGTTTAACCATTTTAAAAATGGTTGAACATTGGTTGATGGCGACTATCACTCTGGGCATTCATCATCGAGCACCATGCCGGAAAATGTTGCAATAGTTCAGGCGGCGATCCATGAAGACTACAGGCGGACCATCCACAACATTTGTGGCATTGTAGGACTCATACAGCACATGTCAGCAGATTTTGTCATACAAGTTGAACATGAGAAGGATTGTGGCCAAGTTTGTACCATGGTTACTGAGTAAAGACCAAAAGCAGCATCGCATGGAAGTTGGCAGAGATCTTCAAGAATGGGCCAGGGGGTAATCAAAATTTACTTTCTATGGTCATCGCTGGTGATGAGAGTTGGGTATATGGGTATGACCCAGAAACCAAGCAACAATCATCTCAATGGAAGAGCTCATCTTTGCCCCGACTGAAGACAAGTGAGGAGCAACAAGTGTGAAGCCAATGCTGAGCTGTTTTTAGGATATTGACGAGATTATCCATGTAAGGAATTCATCCCTCCTGGCCAGACCGTCAACGCAAACTTCTATTGCGAGGCCCTAAAGCAGTTAAGGGAACCTGTCAGGAGGAAACATCTAGAGAAGTGCCACACAAAGAATCATCAATGTGCTGGCCCACACATCTCTTGCTGTGGTGCAGTTTTTGGCATCCAACAATATAACAGTCGTCCCCCACCCCTCTTATTCACCAGACTTAGTCCCCTACGACTTCTTCCTCTTCCCAAGAATGAAAAATCAAGCTGATGGGTCAAAGATTTGATAGCGTAGAGGACATCCAAACCAAATTGCAGGCGGTGCTGAACACTATAATGAAGAAGGACTTTCAGGATGCATTCAAATCGTGGGAGAAGTGCTGGGATCGGTGTTTACGCTCAAGGGGACTACTTCAAAGGTGACGGTGGTGAATAAGACACAGGGTGAGTCATTTATTTTATAAATACATTTCTGGAACTTTTGGGTAGAATCTCGTATGTACACTGGTGTTCAAAGAAAGTGCATCACATAGGAATTTCACATTTCTAACCCTTTTTCGCGATGGTATTGTTACATTAATGACTAGCATCACAAATTGAGATATAAACAAAAGATATATATTAATAGTTAAGGCAAAGCTAAGTAATATTTGACAGATGCTCTCAAAATATTCCAAAATGAGCATTTGCAACCTTTATACAACAGTATTGGTAAACACAACAATTATCGCTGAAATGTTATCAGAAGCCCTCAATTTGCTTCAGTTTATCATTTAAAATGAAAACAAAATGAAAAGTTCACCAGATGCAAACTGATATTTAGTTGAACTGCCTCTGGCCCTGATGACAGCAGCATACTGTCGATGCAGTGACAAGATCAATTTCTGAAGATAACAACTGATAGTTCGTGGTTCCAAACACGAATTATGGCTTCCTGAAGTTCATGAAGAGTCTCTGGTTTCTTTCTGGCAACTGCAGATTCCCCATGATGCCAACAGTTCTCTATAGGATTCAGTTCTGTGCTGTGCTGTTTCCTGGTTAGCTAAGATTTGTAATGGACCATTCTTCCAACCATTTTTTCACCTGTAACAAATGTAAACATATTGCTATCGCACCTCTAATGCAGAAATGAAGATATAGTAACTACAGAAGTGCCTACTTACACTTTTCGCCCGATGACAAGGAGCAGAGTCATCCTGAAAGATGCAATTGCTTGGCAGGTTGAAATGGTCTCTAATGGTTGGAGGCAGCAATTTGCCTTCTAATATAGCCAGGTATCCATTGGTATTTACTGAACCTTTTATAAACTGCAGGTGACTTACTATGCGATACGAAATGCACCCTCATATCATTTGGCTGGTAGGAAATTTCACTGTGGACACCATACAGTCTGGTTGGTATTCATCGTTTACGGCAGATCTGTTTTGCCATTCTCTTTTCAGCTCGGACAAAGAAGCTTTATGGTTTTTAAGCCATAAGCACTTCAAAACGTGGTCCTGTTTTGGCTTAAAGACTCGTTTAACATTAGCATTAGTAGAGGCATATGATGCAAGAAAGCAAGCTTATGCAGCATCAGCCAAAAAAAAAAAAAAAAAAAAAAAAAAAAACCACTCCCATTCCACCCCTCCGTGTTCAAAATACCTGTCTAGCTGGGCCTTAAATTTATTTAGGCTATCAACTTCCACAACAAGGGATGGAAGTCTGTTCCACCAACCAACTGAATGCTGACTATAGGCAAATTTCCGCACATCTATCCTACATCTGTCTTTCCTCAATTTGAATTTATGCCCTCTCAGGTGATTATTCTGAGCAAGAGGAAGAATCCCATCAGCATTGAGCATGCCAAACCATTCAAGACTTTATACACCTCTATCAGATCACCTCGCCGGTGCCTAGTCTCCAGACACTGAAATTTGCAAAACTTAAGCCTTTCTTTGTAAGAGCAACCCTTTGTTCCCTTCACTAATCTTGTTGCCCTTCTCTGTACTCGTTCCAGCAGCTCTACATCCTTCTTGAAATGAGACTTCCAGACCTATATACAGTACTCAAGGTGTAGCCTGAACATTGCCTTATACAAGGGAATAATCACCTCCTTATCCCTGCTAGAAAAATTCCTGTATATCATTGACAAGACACCATGAGCTATTCTTGCAGCCCGTCTGCACTGCTCAGAGAATTTCATATCTGCCTGCACAATTACCCCCAGGTCCTTTTCATTCTCTACCACTGTCAGTGTAGTACCACAGAGTTGATACGTTGCTCTGGGATTGCTGTTTCCCATATGTAGTACATGTTGATGATGTTTAACATTTGTCAATGTTAAACTTCATTTGGCACTTCTCAGCCCATCTGCTCAACCTTTCCAGATCCTGTTGCAGCAGCATAGCGTCAGTAGTGTCTTTAACAACCCTGCCAACCTTTGTATCATCAGTATTATTTATAAATACAGAAAACAATAATGTACCTAACGCTGAACCCTGAGGGACTCCACTAATAACATTAGTTCACGATGAGCAGTGTCCATTGATTACCACTCTCTGTCTTCTCCCCTCAACCACCCCTTTATCCATAGCAGCAATTTGCCTCCAATGCCACACTGCTCCAATTTGTGCAGTAGTCTTCCATGTGCAACAGTATCATCAAAAGCCTTTCTAAGATCCAAGTATATAATATCAAAGTTATTCCCTGCATCCAGTTCTTTTGTGACTGCATCATAGTATTCAATCAAATTGGTCAGGCAAGACTTCCCCTTAACAAAACCGTGCTGTGTCCGAGCTATAACTGAAGTCTTGTCTAAATGATCCTGCAGTGCTTCTTTAACCAGTGCCTCCATTAATTTTCCTGGAACAGAAGTTAAACTCACAGGTCTATAATTACTTGTGTCAGCCTTTGATCCTCCTTTGTGAATTGGGGTCATTTGCACATCTCCAGCGTATAAGTACCTCCCCTGAGTCGAAAGAAGCTCTCATAATTATGGCTAAGGGTTTGCTTACTTCCTCTGTTGCCTGCTTTAATATAACTGGATAGATCCCATCCACCCCCGGGTGCCTTTTTTTTTTATGTTTATCCTCAACAATTTCCCCTCCACTTTCCTCTCAGTTATTACAAAATCATCTAGCTCACTGCCAGAGTTTACTTCACCTCTGGCATTCCCCTTCCTGAATAACTCCTCATGTGTGAATGTAGATGCAAAATACTCGTTTAGTTTGTTAGCCACCTGAGCAGAATACTCAACAGTTGAACCATCAATATCAAGTGGACGAATCTAATTCATCCCTTTCCTTCTAGAGTTTATATAGGTAAAGAACTCTTTTCTGTTTTTCTTTGCATCCTTTGCCAAGGATTTCTCATAATCTGCCTTTGCCTGCCTAATCTCCTTTGTGACTTGGTTACAGACCAGCTTATATCTATCATAGGCTTCCATGTCACCCATTAATTTATATGTATCCACACATTTTTATTCTCTGCCATATGTCTCATTAGTTCATCTGACATCCATTTAGGCCTAAACCTTGAACAATATTTCTTAGTTGGTATGTAAAGCCTAGTAGCTTCCAAGATAAGTTCTTTGAATGCTTCCCATTTTGAATTTGCTGTTGATAACATCATCGGTTGGTCCCACTGTATAGAATTTAAATACTGTCTCAGACCATCATAGTCACCTTTATGAAAGCAAAAACTCTTCCCTTTAACCCTGATGGTAGTTACCTCTTTGAGTAAATCCCACTTCTGCACACTGTGATCACTGCCACCTAGTGGTTCCTTTATCTGCAGATTATTAATGCTTGAAGAATCACTACTGATAATCAGATCAAGAATATTACTTCCTCTAGTTGCCTACCGAACATACTGGTGTAGAAAACAATCATTCAATAAATCCACAAAAGCCTTGCTAGTGTGTGTGACCAACCCACAAATTCCAGTTAATATCCGGGAAGTTAAAATCCCCCATTATAAGACTCTCTGATTTACTGGCCCACTCTATTTCCCTGTACAGTTTCTTTTTATACTCATCAGAGTCATTAGCCTATAGCACACTCCTACTCTCAATTTTGATCTTCCAATGCTTATGTCACACCAAACTGACTCGACACTGCACTGTCCAGCAATGTCAACTGGCTTCACTTCCTTGGATTTTATGTATTTCTTAACTAATAGAATAACCCCTCCTCCTATCCTGTCTATTCTTTTTGTACACATTGTACTCCCCAAATTCCAGTTCTTCATTCCTTATATCTCTGTGGCACCACATCTTTGATATCCCAACACTATCTGCCTTTGATGTTTTGAGGAATTCCTCATATTCATCAAATTTATTTACCAAACTTCTAGCATTGGTGTACATGCAAGTATACATGCACCTGTTCTTATTCTTAGCTACCCTAACACAACCCATGTGTTTACTTGTACCGCAATGACTCCCAGCCGTCTCTGAAATACCCTGTATCTTATTTTCCAGGTTGCTGCTCATTCCAATAGAAGCAGTGCAAGAATCACTTTCACCTCTGCCAGTGGCTACTGTTAATCTATTAGTCCTTGTATCCCCCCCCCAAGCTAGCAGTTTTCCGACCCACCTAACACTGCCTCGATAGCATCAGCATAGTTTACATCCGGTTCCTTTTTTCCTATCAGCAGACCCAGTATTCTTGAGTTTGGAAAGAAATCTACTCACTATCAACTAATTACAAGATACTCTATAAGCAATATGATGGGAAGAACATCATTTCTCACAGAAAGCAACAACAGCACTCTTTCTTCGTGGCATCAACCGGACGTAACTCGGCATCCTGATACAAGCAAGGAATGACTGCAACTCTTGCAGAGCATGCTTATATAGCTGAAAGTAAGAGCTGTGCTTATATAGCATGAAAGTAAGATGCAATATTACGTCATCACCTACATGTGTCAGTCTTATCTGATGCCATCTGTAAGAAATATTGCCATATACTTATGTTATTCGGACGACAATTACAGTTTTAAGGGGTGATGCACTTTCTTTGAACACCAGTGTATATGTAATAAGAGATAATGGAAATAATATAAAACAAAATAGTTAATTTATAGTGTGCGAACATTTCAGGCACTTTAGCAAATAGTAATAATTCATGATTTATAACAAAATGAAAAGAACAAAATTGATGCCTTTTATGTATTAACCGAGAACATTTCATTTCTGCATCTGCCATTGTCCATTCATTCCTCCAACCAGTGCACAGCAATGAACATTATCTCCAGTGCTTCAGCTACAATGTACATTATACCCTATGTGATATGTATGAATAAAATAAATAATAATTGATAGATTTCTGTTAATCCAAATGGGAGGGCTTGTAAGTCATTCTAACAGAGCAAAATTAAAAATTTTTTTGAAAATCCATTCACTGGAAGTTGAGTTGTTGACATATACACAAAGAAATACAGTTGTTGGATTTCCATTGGCCCAATTTTAATAAAATTTGAGATGGCTTGAAAAATCTTTCTAAAAGGTAAAATATAAAATTTCATGAAAATCTATCCATCCACGAAGAGAATCAAGTTATTACATATGGATGGACAAAGAAAGATTTGTGTTCGTACATATTTTATGCAGTAAACCAGACTTTAATCCATAAAAATATTTAAGAATCTATAGCAGTAAATAAGTTATGAAAAAGATTGTAGCAGAGAACATGAAATGAAGTAGGGAGGTGGGTGGTTTAAGAGATAATAGAAGTAATTACCACAAAACGGAAGCAGAAGTATGGACAATAAAAGTTTTGAAATTTAAAAATATATAAAAGTTAAAATGATCATGAAGCCTAAGATGAATATGCCAAAAATTAAATAAATTTCGCTGGCTGCTGATGATTACTGAAGATACTAACTAATCAAGATATAACAAGATAGTTAGATTGTGATATTACACAATATAAATCCAATGATAAAGATAATATCAGTAAACCATAATGAAATAAAACATGGAAAGAAAAAAAAAAAAAAAAAAAAAAGGCTTCAGCCATTAATCAGTACTCTTCAGGCAGCTACTTGATTAACAAATAATGACTTAGTATTTTGGAAATCAGACAGCTAAGTACCCAAGGAAGATTATGTGAAGGCTGTAGCTTTTATACTATGAAAACACTTGAAAAAAGGAAATATATGCCAACCTGAACTGAAAACTTGCTACCACATGAAAATTAAGAAAGCAAACAGTAAAAAGTGTATAGTGAGAAACTATAAAAAATTTTATATATATATACTAGACTGTATAGGAAACCAGATGCAAATGTATTACAACTGTAAAACATTTTATAAAGTCTATGACATTCCATTTTATGTTCCAATTTTTATATAATTTTCACTTTCAGTTGTTGCTTATTGTATATTTAAATTATGGCCATACACTGTACAGTTAAAAAATTATGACCACCCTGTGTTTTAGCAGTCAACCTTGAGGTTGTCTGCCAAGGTTGGTCCTTGAGGTTGTCACAGACATTCTCTCAGATATGCCAGACAAGCTGTACTTGCTACCCGGAGTCTAAAACGCTGATGGAACTGATATTCGAGTGACACTCAAGTCAAGTGGACCCAATTTCGGCAAAGTCCGGACCGTCTATGACAGCCAGATCCTCCATTTGCACCTTCATGATGGTGGGACTGTTAGTAATCCTCGATATAACCCCCATGCACAAGCACACTGTGGGTGACTACCCAGGTGTGAACCAATGTAAGCAGGGGTCAAGGTTTGGCGCCCACACCACGTGGAGGAATGCTGCCTCTCTGTGTTACCAGGCAATACTAGGTGGTAGATGACTCTCATCAACCGGTGCAATACTACCACTTTGCTTATTGGAGGCTTGAAGTGGTGGAACCCATGTTTAGTCTCCAGAGCTAAGTTCCGGTCAACCCTTCCCCATCTCTTCCAACATGCAGTATGACTGATGACTTTTGAGGTTATGATGAACGTCGTGGTGAGATCCAATATTCCTTACATTTCGAGGGTACAGCTCTAAAATGGTGTTCACAGGCCAGCCGCTAGTTAGCACACTGGACCGAACCTATTGGTAACTCTTTAGGAGGCTTCCAGATCAGCTACTATATAATCTTGCTACCTCTACTCTGCCAAATAGTGACTGGAGGGAGTCCAAGTAGTGTGTATGCAGGAGACACTGTCGAGGCCACGTTATGTCAAGGATCTGGGTATATTCTTACCATGTGTATGTCATATCCAAAAATTTCATTACTTCATACAGCATGTCCCACTTTTTCTTACCATTGAATACAACACGAATTGTCAAACTAATAGAGTAAGCTTATCTGCAAAAAGATCTAAACCTCCCAAATACTTCCTAGTTCATTTCACAAATATATGTAGTCTCAATTCTAATCTCAGCGATGTCCATTTCCACTTGCAGTCTGCCAAACCCCATGTACTTTTTCTGATGGAATCTCAGCTCAGTTGCCCAAATTATTCGCTGTACAATTCCTTTAGCTTCAAAGGTGGTACTTGTGCATATGTCCATTCCAATATTCATTGTCAGAGACTTGGTAATTTGGAATCTCCTCTTTTCGATCATCTCTGGCTTAAAATCTCTCTACCTCATTCTGTCAATTTCATCTGTTGTCTCTATTGTTCTCCCAACTTCACTAATCACTTGGAGCTCTTCGACTTCTTCTCTTTGCAACTTGACTTTCTCCAGTCCAACTTTCCTAACAGTGAGGTAATTTTCCTTGGTGATTTTAATGTTCATAACTCCAGCTGGCTTTTGTTTGCTAGTCACACCAACCCAGCTGGTTGAAATGCTGAGGGTTTTGCAATTACTAATCACCTTGCACAGATTGTTCATTTACCTGTCAGGCCAATTCCAATTTCACTAAAATCAGACAACCAGTAGAAATCCAGAAGTTATTATTTATATTTCAATTTGCTCACATGTAATAAAATGACTCCCACCAGATGAATTTTCATGAAATTTTATAAATTACCTTTGTTAGAGAGCTGTATTGAGTACTTATACAGCACCAATGAGAAAAAATTTAATTAATTTCCCCATTCCTTTGAATAATTTGTCCAACCTTCCCTAAATTTATTCAGACTACCCATCCCCACAACACTAGGTGTGGAAGTTTATTCCAACAATTCATTACTCTTTGGCCAAATGGAAATTTCTGCACATATTTTATGCAACCCCTTTCCAATTGAAAATTTTTCCCCTTGTGTGTTTCTTCTGAGAAAGGGTAAAGATACCTAGTTTCTAGAGATTGTAATTTACAGAACCCCAGTCATTTTTGGTAAGCATATTCTATTGTGCTCCCCAACTAATCGTGTTGCTCTTCTCTGCACCCTTTCTAACAGATCCACGTCCTTCCTAAAATGAGGTTTCAAAACCTGTATGCAGGTTTAGAAATCTAACCATTGTCTAAAAGAATGAGATAATTACTTCTTTTTCTCTACTGGCAAAGTTATGTCTAGATATTTTTCATATTCCACTACCTTGAGGTTTCGTATCACCTAAATAATAATTTTATTCAGGAATTACTGATCAAATGCATTAACTTGCATTATTAACCTATTGTTAAACCTCATTTGCCATTTTCTACCCCATCCGATTAGTTTGTCCGCATCCTCTTTAAGTAGACATATCCTGATTACTGTCATTAACTGCTGTGTCCACCTTTGTATCATCAGAAAACTTAGACACCAAGCTGGAAATACATCGTCATTAAAACCTTCATCGCAACAGTCCAAGAAGAGTGTGTAACCACTCTTTTGTCTCCTACCACTTAACCGTCACTTTATCCATAGTTTTTATAATTGTACAGAGCAATTTTTTTATTTATCATACCATTTTGTTTATCTGATGAACATAAAATATTGTTTAGAAACAGAAATTAACACTTGAACTATATTTAGCAGTGTTGGGAAATTTCTGTCACACATTCATTGTGCCCTCCACATTGTCAGTAATGTGTTGCAGTCCGAGTGTGAAGTTCCAAGGAACATGCTCCCGTTCCTCTAATGTAAGAAAAAATTTCATCTTGAATCACTTTATTCAGCACAGGAATGTTTGTGGATTCTGAAATAACCCTAGAGAAAAAATTACACAGGTTTAAATCAGGTGACTTTGGTCATCTGATTTAAATTTGAAATTTGGAATCAGGTCATGCCAGTCTTTTGCCATACACCTCACAGTAGTGATTAGAAACCACCCTTCTTGCCAAAAATTTCATCCAGGATTTTCAGGAGAGTATTCAAGCTTGTGAAATTGCAAAGAAATTATTTATAAAAATAAATAAATAAAAAATAATTTCTTATTTATCAAAGGTGTTATTGAAATCTAAATATTGGAGTCAAAATTATTATTTACATTCAGTTCCTCAGTAATGTTAATCAGATTAGTCAGGCATTGATCTGCCGTTAACAAATCTATGCTGTGATTGCTTTATGGCTTCACTCCACTCCACTTCTATCAAGATGATCTTTCATTACTACTTTAACTATTGATTCCATTATTATTAGCCATTTGGTACAAGGAAGCCTGAGGCTTATGCTGTACCAGCAAGAGAGAGAGAGAGAGAAGTAAAAGGAAATAAACAAGAAAGAGAAGAATGATGATATCCAGCTCAGGACCCTGGGTGAGCCAAGCCCATACTCACCAGATGTGAGCCCCTGGGGAAAAATTTTTCCTGGCACAGATCTTAAACTTACAGGTCTATAGTTATCCTCTTCAACCTTTTAACCACTCCTGTGAATAGGAAATCCCTAATCTGCAGATACTTCTCCTGAATATAAGTGTGCCCTCATTTATTACCTCTAAAAACTTCTTTTTCAGTTTGTTTTAATATAATTAGATTCCATCAGCCCCAGATACATTGTTCACTTTTAGCTGAAGCAATTTATTTTCCATCTTACTTACTGTTCCAAATAATTTAATTCCTATCAATATTAGCTAGACTACTACTAACCTCATCCCTAAAATATTTTGGTATGAATTAGATGCAAAATATTTATTCATTTTATTACTTCAGTTCATAAAGCAACTGTTAATTATTATATTGGGGAGCAATTTTCAGAAATTTAATTAGGTATTAAAAGCCACCAGGAAAAATGGACCACACACACTGGAGTATAATAATATAATACTGAAAATAAATTATAACTGAAACTAGTATGTATTGTTTTTATACCAGAGTTGCAAAACTTATTCAGTGCATTTAGCTTTCTCAATCCATTCAGTGCCCCTCAGCACAGAAGAGCTCTTTTTAATGCGTGATGGATTTTTTTCCATGCTTCATTGCATAATTTTACCAGTATTGATAATCAACCACTCTTAATATTTCTTGCATTGTCTCACACTCTACATTATAAATAAAGAAGAGACAGTGTGCCACTGTGTACACAAGTAGCATTATATTCCTCTTTCTGGGGACTTGCTCTGGATTTGTAGTGTAGCACAGGCATTTTATCATAATAGTTCACAATATAACTGTCATGTTTAGTGTGAAGATCGGTACAAAGGTATTTAATCAATGCAACACATTTTTTATGAAGTTCTCTTATCTTATCTTCCTTCATGGATTAGGCGATCTGCCTGTTCCAATCTCGAAGAGGTCTGCCCATCTTTCCTTCGGTCTTCCTCTGTCTCTTTTTCCTTAAGATAAGATAAGGTAAGTACACCCTTGCACTGGTTTTCACCCCCAGAACACAAAAATGCATCTTTGTTACACCTTTGTAGAAGAGTCCCCACCAAACCATCACTGGATGACGACCCCTTTTAACGATCTGATATGCCTCTGCAGAGCTATGGCCGTACACTTTGTCATATTGACGGTTGTAAATCTCCTCAATAGTAAAAATCTTTTCATCTATGAAAAGTATCTGTCGATACTTACCATTCACGTACCTACACTGCAGTGACTCTGATCTTTTCTGCTCCGTTTCATCAGAGCTGGCACTCATCCCTAGATCACTTTTGATTATGCGTGACATCGATCTTGGTGATAGTCCCATTTCTCTGGACATGATTTTCTGTTTTCATATGGGATTCCTACGAATTCTGTTCTCCACCTCCTGGATAGCTGCAGGGGTCCTCACAGTTCTTGGGTGGCCGGACTGGGCCTGTCATCAATTCTCTGTTGTTCATTGTACCTATCAATTGCCTTGTAGACAAATCTTCAGTTTATTCCAAGTGGTTTCAGAAGTTTGAAATTGTAGGTGCATCATTAGCATTACTTGAGACATATGATGCAAGAAAGCAAGCCTATAGAGCCATCAGCCAAAAAAAAATAAAAAAAAATAACCTTCCTATTTCACCCATCTAGTCACTCCAAATGTTTGTCTAGTTCAGCCTTAAATTTATTTAATCTATCAACTTCCACAACAACAACAGATGGAAATCTGTTCCAGCAAACTACTACTCGCAGACTAAAGGCAAACTTCCGCACATCTATTCTACAACCGTCTTTCTTTAATTTGAATCTATACCTCCTCAGGTTCTTAATCTCAGCAAGCAGAAGTATTCCATCAGCATTGAGCCTGCTCAAACCATTCAAGGCCTTGTACACTTCAATCAGATCGCCTGCCTGGCAGGCGCCAAGTCTCCAGATGCTGCAACTGACAGAATTTAAGCCTCTCCTGGTAAGAGAACCATTTTGTTCCTCTCACCAATCTTGTTGCCCTTCTCTGTATTCATTCTAGCACTTGACATGCTTCCTAAAATGAGGCCTCCAGACTTGTATGCAATACTCAAGGTGTGCCTTGACCATTGCTTTATACAAAGGTATAATCATCGCCTTATCTCTGCTAGCAAAATTCCAATATATATTTGACAAAATTCCATGACCTGCTCTGGCAGACCGTCTGCACTGCTCAGAGAACTTTATATCTGACAGCACAGTTACCCCCAGGTCTTTTTCATTCTCCACCTGAATGTCCTCCCTGAGTGTAGTACCACACAGTTGACACATTTCTCTTGGGTTACTGGTACCCATATGCAGTACTTTGCATTTGTCAATATTAAACTTCAGTTGCCACTTCTCAGCCCATCTGCCTAACTTTTCTAGATCCTGTTGCAGTAGCATATTGTCTTTACTATCATTAACAACCCTGCCAACCTTTGTATCGTCTGCAAACTTGGGCATTAAGCCTGATATACCTTCATCAATATCATTAATAAATACACAAAACAACAATGGGCCCAGCACCAAACCCTGGCGGATGCCACTAATAACATTAGTCCACATAGAGCAGTGTCCATTTATTACCACTCTCTGCCATCTCCCACTCAACCATCACTTTATCCATTGAAGCAACTTGCCCTTCATGCCATACTCTTCCAATTTGTACAGCAGTCTTCCATCTGCAACAGTATCAAAAGCATAACTGAAATTCAAGTACATGATATCAAAATTATTTTTGCATCCAGTTCTTTTGTGACCACATCATAGTAACCAATCAGATTGGTCACACAAGACTTCACCTTAACAAACCCATACTGTATATGAACTATTACTGCAGTCTTGTCTAGGTGATCCTGCATCCCTTCTTTAACCAGTGACTCCATTATTTTTCCTGGATTATTTTTCCTTGCATCACATGGCTAATAACAATAACATGCTGAAGTCCCCTGAATCTAAGGATGCTCTCATAATTATGGCTGAGGATTTGCTTATTTCCCTCGCTGCCTCCTTCAATATAACTGTATAGATTCTATCTGCCCCAGGTGCCTTTTTTGTTTAACTTGAATTTCTAATTTCTTGAACAATTTCTCCTCTACTTTGCTCTCCTTTTACAAAATCATTTAGCTCTCTGTTAGAGTTTAGTAAACTTCTTTCCCCCCTCTTCCTTACAGAATTCCTCATGTGTGAATGTAGATGCAAAATACTTATTCAGTTTGTCAGCTATCTGAGCAGGATCATCAACAGTTGAACCACCAACATCACGTGTACCAATCTGATTCATCCCCTTCCTTCTAGAGTTTATATAAGTAAATAAGTAATACAAGAATTGCTTTAGAAATAGAAGCAGTGCAAGAATTGCTTTCACCTCTACCTGCAGCTACTGTTAATCTTTTTGTCTGTGAATTCCCGCAAGCTAGCAGTTTTCCAACCCACCTAACACTGCCTCAATAGCATCAGCAAATATTCTTGTACCCTTTCTATTTAAGTGTATTCCATCCCTGTAGAAGCAGTCTCTCCTGTTAACAAGCACACACACCAGGCTGAGATAAATTCTACCCCTTGAGCCTTACACAGTCTCTCCAGGGCTGAACTGATTGACAAGTCTTTCATCATATACTCCCTCCTATCGTGTCTGGGCAGAATTGCAGACACTTTCAAATTGAACCCTAACCCTAAATTTTTTTCAACATTGACTGGTACTTTTTAAGTAAATCTGTAGATCTCTTACTCTTAAGGTCATTAGTGTCAATGTTTACAATAATATCACCTTTTGTACCCTTAAAAGATGATATCTGCTCTACGTCATCAACTTTTGCCCCTGGCAGACAAACCCTGTTCCTATCCTTTTTGCATAATATATTCCCCATCTTCCTGACAATAGAGTCACCAACAATAACTAATTCCTGTGGGACCAGCACATTCTGCCTTGGAGATTGTCATTGTGTTGCCTGATGCACAGTAGTGAGCTCTGGCATTGAGTTAGAGAGCTGAGAGCTTGATTTGTCCCTCTTATTAATTTATTCGAGGGCATCCACCCAACACGTCAAACTCTCATAGACGCCCATCAGAACTCTGAGTTGGCACCTAATTTCCTCACAGTCTCTGCACCTAACATTAACACACAAAGACATCCTCTTTGGCTAGATCATGTCCTGTTCTAGACAGGTCTGCAAACATTTCACACTTCGTGCACTTTTTAGACAGTGATGTGTTGGAGAATCATCCCTTTCGGTTCTCCCCCGAGCCACAACACTCTGGCTAATCTGTGAGTGTTGCCTTGCTGTTCTAGTCATAATTCCGTTTAAGTACAGTTTGATTCACAGTGAAATTTAATTAATATTTAAAATATTAATTTTAAATATAGTATATATATTATATTTAAATAAATAAAAATTGAATTAATAAGATTAATAAATTTTACTGATTAATTGATAATACTGAACTATACTAAGCTAACAGATTTTAATACAGGGCTACATGTTTCGCTATCTAGTTTTACTTTAAACCTTACACTATCCAGTTTGTGATATACGTTGTATCGTATAACAACAGCAGAAAGCTACGAATGGTATATCTACGGACACTAAGTATTAACTTTCAAAATCGTTATCTAAATTCAAAATAAACCCAGGAGCTTGACTAGGACTATAAGCTACTTATAGAAAATAATTTAATATAACAATTAAGTCAATAAAACGGCTAAATATAATTAAAAACTTGGTGTTCACCGGAGCTGCAAAATCTTGTCCAACGTGCGGATTGGATACCCTTACCGATACTAAGTAATAACCAACAAAATTTCTATCTAAATTGAAAATAAACTAAGTACCTTAACTAGTAATATAAAGCTACTTCTAGAAAATAAATTAATATGCCAATTTAAGTCAATTAAACAGCAAAAATTTAAGAAAAACTTCTCTATTAGCTGGAGCCGTAAAAACTTTGCTCGCACAGAGCTACTCTCGTTCCCTATATGGCAATGAGTGTCCCACTAGGATGGTCATATTTAAATGGCACAAGCAACTCAGTGAAGGCCCGTCAATCATGTCCTGCCTTATGAAGACCTATGACAGTAGTCCTGTTTTCTTTATCTTCCCATTTCATTTTCGCTGGCTTCATTTACTAGTTGATGATACCTGTTAAAGAAAACTATACATTAGTACTACACATGATGCAAAACCCACATCTCTGTGATATCATTTTCTATTTTTCTGGGAGTCTTACTTTTGTGACATTATTTATGACAGTACTGTGTATAATCGCCATATTCATTCTGCATTTCCAATATCAGAATGACACTGTTTCTGTTATACTTACAATGTCAACATTTGCAGACTTAGCCAATACCTCAAACTCATCAGATTTATTTATTAAAATACACCTATCATTTGTGTATAAGCCAGTAAATGTATGCCTGTTTGTGTGTGTATTGTAACTCTTACACAGCCCACATAATATAGTCCCATGTTGATCCTCATCAGACCTTGTCCACTTCTACTTATATGTTCCTTCATTAAATTATTCCTACAAACTAACAGTTTTCAGACCTATCTAACACTGCCTTAGTAGCACAGCAAATATTTGTGCATCCTTCTATTTAACAATCACTGGCTATTGTGATTATTCTAAGAAAAAACTCTACCCCAGAGCCTTGCACCATCAACAAGGTTCTCATCATATACTCCTTCCTATCATAATATTACAATTCCAGATACAGTACTTTCAAATTCAGCTCTCATGATTTTTCAACATCACCTTATACTTGTTCATGAAAGCCCCAGAATGGTTGGCACCTAACATTATTAGTACCAACATATACACAATGTCATGTTTTGTGCTCTTAAAAGATAATAATTGCTCTGCTCACATCTAGTGAGTATGGGCTTGGCACACCCAGGGTCCTGAGCTGGATATCATCATTCTTCTCTTTCTTGGTGATTCCCTTCTTTCTCTCTCTCTCAGGGTAATTCAGAATTTTTTTTTTTTTTTTTTTTTTCTGGTGCAGCATAAGCCTCAGGCTTCCTTGCACCATAAGGCTAATAATAAAATAATAATAATAATAATACGATCAACTTTTCCCCTTAAGAAACCCTGTGTATATTTATTGCATGTATAGTGGTGCTCAAAAACAATTGCATCACCTTATTTTTAAGTTTTGTTCTCATACTGAAAATTTTTTAGAAATAGCTGAAAGAACATAAATAAGTATAAATAAATTAATTGCAGAAAAAATTACTTTTATGCCTTATGGGTAAATATACAATGAAATAAACTTTTTTTCAAAATATCAGCATGTTACATATGGTTCATATAATAACAAAACTTCTATAAAGGCAGTGATTTTTTTTTATTTACTTGCTCATACCAGGATGACAGGCAGCTACATAACCAAAAAACTCAAAATGCACACTAATATTTCATTGGTCTACTACTTTCTTTGATGACTGCTGTACTTCATCGTGGCATCACGAAATCTCAGGAAATCTCATAGTATCAAACATGGATTATTGTCTCCTGCAGTGCTCTAAATGTTTTTGGTTTCTTTTGCATTACTGAAACACACATTTTGTCCTGACAATTTTCAATTGGATTGAGGGCTGGACTATTCCCAGGCCATGTTATTGTGCAAACTGATTTATCCTTGAACCGTTTTTGCATCCGTGCTGAAAGACAGTGAACTAAATTACACTTACTTAAGCAAGAGTGTGACATTTCATAAATTTAAAACTTTTCTTGATTTTATGAAGTAGTTGTTGTTGTTTGGTTTTTAGGAGCATTAGCAACTAAGGCCATATTGTTCCGGGGATATGCAGTGGTCATTCCATGACCTTTCCGCATCCTCCGTATTTGGTGGTCACGGGCTCGAACCCCAGTCTAATCAAGAAGCATGTGCTACGCACTGCTGCTCCTGCCCACCTGGCTACAGAGGTGCCTTATGAAGTAGTACTTATGGTTTCGGTCTTAAGTCATGGAGCAGAGTCTTCCTGAAAAATGCAACTGGCAGCATCCCCATAGCAATCTCTAATTGTAGGCAATAATTTGGTCTCAAGAATGTCATACACTGCAGCATTCACTGTACCCTTCACAAATTCAAGATGACCAACTCCACAATGTGAAATAAAGCTCCATATCATTTGGGATGGAGAATGTTTCACTGTGGAGTTGATACAGTCAGGATAACATTCTTCTCCTCCTCTTTGTCTACTTGTGGGTTGGTCACTCATGTACTAGCAAGGCTGTTGTGGATTTATTGGATGGTTGTTTTCTGGAGCAGCACGTTCGGGAGGCAGCTAGAGGGAGTAATACTCTTCATCTGATTATTAGTAGTGATTCTTCATGCATTAAGAATTTTCAGATAAAGGAACCACTAGGTGGCAGTGATCACAGCACACTATGATCACTGCCACCTAGTGATCACTATGATCACTAGGTGGCAGTGATCATAGTGTGCTGATGTGGGGTTTACTCAAAGAGGTAACTATCATCAGGGGTAAAGGGAAGGGTTTTTCTTTTGTAAAGGTGACTATAGTGGTCTGAGACAGTTTTTTAATTCTATACAGTGGGACCAACTGATGGTGTTATGAACAGCAAATTCTAAATGGGAAACATTCAAAGAATTAATCTTGTAAGCCACTAGGCTTTTCATACCAACTAAGAAATATTGTTCAAGGTTTAGGCCTAAATGGATGTCAGATGAACTAATGAGACATGTGACAAAGAAGAAAAATTCATGGGATACATATAAATTAACAGGTGATACAGAAGACCATTGTAGATATAAGCTGGTCTATAATCAAGCCACAAAACATTAGCCAGTCAAAAGCAGATTACAAAAGGTTGCAAAGAAAAACAGCAAAGAGTTCTTTATTTATGTAAACTCTAGAAGTAAGGGGATAAATCAGATTGGTCCACTTGATGGTTCAACTGTTGACAATCCTGTTCAGGTAGCTAGCTAATTGAATTAGTATTTTGCATCTACATTTACACATGAGGAGTTATTCAGGGAGGGGAATGCCAGAGGTGTATTAAACTCTGGCAGTGAGCTAAATGATTTTGTAATAACTGAGAGGAAAGTGGAGCAGAAACTGTTGAAGATAAACATGAAAAAGGGTGGATGGGATCTGTTCAGTTATATCAAAGGGGGCAGAAAAGGAAGTAAACAACCCTTAGCCATAATTATGAGAGCTTCCTTAGACTGAGGGGAGGTACCCATTCACTGGAGATCTGCAAATGTGACTCCAATTCACAAAGGAAGATCAAAGGGTAACACAAATAATTACAGACCTGTTAGTTTAACTTCTTTTCAAGGGAAATTAATAGAGGCATTGTTCAAAGAAGCACTGCCAGATCATCTAGACAAGACTTCAGTTATAGTTTAGACACAACATGGGTTTGTTAAAGGCAATTCTTGTCTGACCAATTTGATTCGATGCTATGATGTGGTCACAAAGGAACTGGATTCAAAGAATAATTTTGATATTTACTTGGATCTTAGGAAGGCTTTTGATATTGTTGTACATGAAAGACTGATGTACAAATTGGAGCAGTGTGGCATGGGGCGGCAAATTGCTGCTATGGATAAAGGGATGATTGAGTGGGAGAAGACAGAGTGGTAATCAATAGACACTGCTCTTTGTGGACTAATCTTATTAGTGGAGTTCTCCAGGGTTCAGTTTTGGGTACATTGTTGTTTCCTGTATTTATTAATGATATTGATGAAGGTATATCAGGCTTAATGTCTAAGTTTGCAGACAGTACGAACGTTGGCAAATTTGTTAATGACAGTACGCTGCTGGAACAGGATCTAGAAAAGTGAGAGGTGGCAACTGAAGTTTATCATTGACAAATGTAAAGTACTGCATATGGGTAGCAGTAACCCCAGAGTAACATATCAACTGTGTGGTATTACACTCAGTGTGGTAGAGAATGAAAAGGACCTGGGGGTAATTGCGCATTCAGATATCAAGTTTTTTGAGCAGTGCAGATGGTCTTCAAAGATAGCTCATGGTGTCTTGTCAATGAGACACAGGAATTTTTCTATCAGGGATAAGGAGGTGATTATCCCCTTATATAAGGGAAAGGTCAGACCACATCTTGAGTACTGTATACAGGTCTGGAGGCCTGATTTTAAGAAGGATGTAGAGCTGCTGGAATGAGTACAGAGAAGGGCAACAAGATTAGTGAATAGAACAAAGGGTTGCTCTTATGAAGAAAGTGTTATAAATAGTTATCCTTCATTGATGATTATTGATGGAGGCGGCACCTTACGAAGAATCTTTGAAGTTCGTTGCCAAACAACGAGCCCACGAAGCAGTTCAAGTTTTTCCTCGTTTGTATAAAATCCTTCTTATGTGATGCGATCTTTTGCAAATTCATTATCTTTTATCTCTGTAACTTGATTTAAAGTTCTTAATAAAATATTATTAAAACTAACAAGTTATGGGACCAGATAATAGTGTATATCGTAAGTGGTCAAAAATTGATTCGCTTTTTAAAGAGATGCAATCTATTGGAAATACTTCGGTCCCATCGTCTTTCGAAAAGCTTAAAGGTAGCTCAAATTACATTGATTGGAAATACAGCATGGTAATACATCTAACGAACTGTGATTTGTGGGATTATGTTGACAGCACAATGTGACCACAGGTTAGAAAAGCGTGCATTGGCAGCCATTGTGTCTGGCATCAAGTCGCATATTATAATGGAGATTCATGAGCTGAAAACCAGCCTAAAAGTATGGGAATGACTGGAAAAGGTATGAGTCAAAAGGATTTTTAAGAGTACCTGCGCTTTTTGAACAGTTAGTGATGAGTTGTTATTCTGAGTGTAAAGGTATAGATGAATATTTTAATAAAAAAGGTAACGATTGCTCAACATTTAAAGGCTATTGATAACAAAATTAAAGGTGGCGTCTTAGCTGCATTGATATTTTTTAGTTTGCTGAATCATTATAAACTGTTAATTATGGCACTCTAAAATTACAGTGCAAAGTTGATAACTGATTTTGTAAAAAAAGTCTGTCTGCCAAAGCGTTGAAATATGAAAATGAAGGCAAGGATTCTGCTTTGTTTACAAAACATAAAGTGACAAATAAAAATAATATGAAACCAGAATTCCGGGGAATATGTTTCAATTGTAATAAAATCGGGCATCATTCTGTGGATTGTTGAAAAATAAATAAATCAGATAATAGCAAGCAAGCATGGGAACAAATTTAAAAGAGCAGAAATGGGACTAATACGAGTTCAGACTATGGCTCTTGATGTTGGTAAATTCAACGTCAATGATTGGTTCGTAGACTCTGGCGTGATGGTGCATCTCGCAGGATGAAAGGACTGGTTAATAAATGCTAAGCAGTTAGACAACGGCAGCACTGTCACAACTGCATCGGGACAACAGTGTCAAATTACTGCGATTGGAGATACGAAGATTTTGCTTAAAAATCAGAGGAGAAGTAATCGAGACACAGATTCAAAATATAAGATATGCAGAAGGACTCAAGTTTAATTTAATCTCTTGTCAGCAGCTGGGAAGAAAAGGTGTGAGAATGACATTGAAGATGCAGAGACGTGTGAACTGCAGGATTGTGCAACTGCTAGCTGATTGCAGTGGCAAAATCAATGGATGGAGAACTCTAAAAAGTGGAATGCTCTCATGAGACAGGGTTCTACATAAGCAGCAGCAAGTATGAGGTTTGGCATCGTTAACTTGGGACACTTGAGTATAGGCGGCATGATGAAACTTCAAGAAGGAATGGTAATGGGCATTGATTTTAAGGATCAACTTACAAATGGTGTTTGCACAGGATGCGTGAAAGGAAAACAACACAGGCTACCATTTCCTAAACAGAAGGCGAATCGCATTACTTACAAACTTGGCTAATTCATTCAGATTTGTGTGGACCAATGGAAGAAAAATCGATAGGCAGCAGCGTTACATTTTTTTTTTGACGGATGTCTCGACACGAAAAACATTCATATACTTTCTCAACAGCAAAGAAGTCTTGGAAAAATTCAAGGATTTCAAGGCTTAAGTTGAAACTGAGACAGTGCTCAAGATGTGTTCAATTCATACTGATAATGGAAAGGAATATGTCAATTGCAATTTTGAAGATTTCTTAAAAAAACATGGGATTCAACATCAGACAATTGTGCTGTACACTCCTGAGCAAAATGGCATTGCTGAACACATAAATAGGATGCTTTGTGAAAAAGTGCAAAGCATCCTATACACTTTATGATGCAAATTTACCAAAGGAATATTGTGCTGAAGCGGTAAATACAGCATGCTACTTGAAGAATTTGAGCCCAACAGTTGCTGTAAAGAACATGACACCTGAGGAAGCATGGAGCAGAACAAAACCGGACCTGACAAGGCTATGAGTTTTCAGATGTGTAGCCCATGTACACATACCACGAGGGAAGACAAAGAAATGGAACGCAAAGTTAGATGAGTATCTCTTCATCAGTTATTATGTGGATTCAAAAGAATACAAACTTATTAATATGGAAACAAAAGAGATCGAGAAGGTCTGAGACATCATTTTTAATGAAAATAGATTTTTAGCAGCCGAGAACGTACCAGTTCCTGATGAGCCATTCTATGATAATGAGCCAGCGATCATCATTCAAGAAAAGAAGGTAACACTGGAGGTGATCAGCAGAAAACAAGGAGTATTGAGACTCCAATAAAGAAGGAAAATTTGATTTCAGAAGAGGAAGACACATAGAAAAAGAGACCATTGTCTATTACAGTGATGAATCGAGCAGTGAGTAGAGCATCAAATCATCAGACAAGACTGTGTGAGGACTCAGATAGCTCACAAAGTGAAGGCGACAATGCGGATTCGAATAAAAGTGATAGTACCAGGAAAGTGGACCAATTGAGAACACTAAGACGTGAGTGTAAATTACCAGGAAGATATGATGATTGTCATGGCTGCAGCTATAGGTATTGAGTCAAGTGGTGATCTGAAGAGCATTGAGGAACTCTTTCTTGCAGTGACGCAAAGCAATGGCAACAGGCAATGCAAAAGGAATATGACACACTCATCAAGAAAGGTACCTGAAAGCTGGTCAACCTTCCAGAGGGTGAGAAACCTATATCCTGTAAGTGGGTTCTACAAAAGAAGAAAAATGACACTAAAAATACAGATTAAAACCAAGCATGGCTGGTCATTCGCGGTTGTATGAAGTCTATGGCATCAACTTTGAAGAAACTTTCATACCTGTAGTGCGAGGAATGACTCTTCAATATCTAATTTCCTTGGCTACCATTTTAGATTGAGACATTAATCAAATCATGCTGAAAAAGAAGAGATGTGATTTGTGCCGTATCAAGTTGCAGTCGGCAGTCTGCTTTTCACTGCACAAACTACACATCCTGACATATCGTTTGCAGTGGGAGAGTTGAGTAAATTCAACTCCAATCCTTGATGAGAACATTGGTCTGCAGTCAAAAGGGTCATGAGGTACCTGAGAGGATCTACAAAGGCAAGAATTGTCTTCACAAAGACTGATCCAGCCAAAATCGCCCATGCTGCACAGGAGCATGGATGATCGAGGAGCTGAAAGTTATGGACACTGGAGGTGCAATACCAATCTGCACTGATAACAAAAATGCATTGGAGCTTACAAAGAATTCAACTCATCATTCACACACCAAACACATTGATGTGCAACATCATTTCATTCGTGATGCAGCAATAAATGGTGCCTCCGTAGCCAGGTGGGCAGGAGCAGCAGTGCGTAACACACACTTCTTGATTAGACCAGGGTCCGAGCCCGTGACCACCAAATACAGAGGATGCGGAAAGGTCAGAGAATGACCACCGCATATCCCCAGAGCAATATGGCCTTAGTTGCTAATGCTCCTAAAAACCAAATAACAAACAAACAAAAAGCAGCAAGAAATGGCCAGGTTGAATTTTTGAAGGAGAGCACAGAGCAGATTCTCTAATGAAAGCTGTCAATCACCACAAACATGAGCGGTGCCAAGCTGAAATGGGCAATCATCTCGTGTAAACCCCTTTTTTTGGAAGCTAAGAGATGCACCTCATCAAGTGGGGGGTGTTAGAAATAATCATTCATCGATGATTATTGATGGAGGCGCAATCTTACGAAGACAAATCTTCGAAGTCGTTGCCAAACAACAGGAAGCCCACGAAGCAGTTCAAGTTTTTACTCGTTCGTTATAAAATCCTTTTTATGTGATGCGATCTTTTGCAAATTCATTACCTTTTATGTAGGTAACTTGATTTAAAGTTCTTAATAAAATATTAAAAGTAACAGAAAGGGTTAAGTTTTGCAAATTACAGTATTTGGAGACTAGACACCTGCGAGGTGATCTGATTGTGGTGTGCAAGGCCTTTAATGGTTTGAGCAAGCTCAATGCTGATGGGATTCTTCCTCTTGCCCAGATTAATCGCCTGAGGGGACATACATTAAAATTGAGAAAAGACAATTGTAGAATAGGTGTGTGGAAATTTAGCTATTTCATGTGTAGGCATCATTAAGTATATCTCATATTGTGAATACCTTCATAACGAGTTGCCATGATATTGCACTGCCTCGAATAAGTAACACTTCACCATAGGAGAAGACTATTGTTACTTATTCTCAGCAGATACCATCACCCATACGGCACTGTTTCAAATATGGTATGGGATAAAGATCTCTGTTATCCTCATACTATCTGTATTAGACTTAGGAAAGCAAAAAAGATGTAGGTGGTTGATTTCTGGAAAAAACTTCCATCTGTCGTAGAAGTGGACAGCTTAAATAAATTCAAGGCAGAACTATACAAACATTTGGAACGAATGGATGGATGATATGGGAAGGGTTTTTTTTTTTTTTTTTTGGCTGATGCTGTATAAGCTTGCTTTCTTGTGTCATATGCCTCTACTAATGCTAACAGTCTGCTGGCCATCCAAACCATGCCATGCAAGTTGAATTGTGATTCATTAGGGAAAATAACCACCGATCCACTAATCCTTGCCGCCTCCGTAGCCAGGTGGGAAGGAGCAGCAGTGCGTAGCACACGCTTCTTGATTAGACCGGGGTTCGAGCCCGTCACCACCAAATACGGAGGATGCGGAAAGGTCAGGGAATGACCACCGCATATCCCGGAGCAATATGGCCTTAGTTGCTAATGCTCCTAAAAACCAAATAACAACAACAACCACTAATCCTTGGATCATGCTCTTTTGCCCATTTTTAGCCAACTAGCATGCTCTTTTGCTCATTTTAGTCAACTAGCATGCTCTTTTGCTCATTTTAACTAGCATGCTCTTTTGTCCATTTTAGATGCTGGGCTTTCATTTTTTTGCATCAAAAGTGGCTTTTTCTTGGGTGATGTGCCACTAATCCCAATAAGATGTCTACATACTGTAGCAGACTTGCCTTTACTCCTATATCCTTCTCCCATGCTGTTTTGAGATCTGTTGATGAGGATCTGTTTTGGACACATAAATGTTGTCCTGTGCTGCAGAAGATATTCATGAACATACACTTCCTTTCTTTCTGTTTAGACTGCCAGTTTCTGATAATTTTCATAATAAATGCGCCACTATTGACTGATTATGGTGATTCCTTTTAGCTATTTCATGTGTAGAATGGCCCTCTGCATTCAATGCAGCAGCAACAATTTTACTTCATGGTATTAGTTGTGAAAACTTAGCCATTGCAATAGCACAGAATACTGGGCTTATGGCATATGCACTGTATTAAATAGCTGCTAGTGTGATGCAAACTAGCATGTGATTCTGGGAACTTTTTGAATGTACTATGTTTTCTTTATTTGTATTTCTATTTATTTTATTCTTGTGATGATATGTATGAATTTATTGATTCATTATATTATTGATAATTTTTCAGCCATTGATTTTTGTGATAGCAGGTATGAAATTGGATTTCGTTATTTTTAGTAGATTTTGGATATTTCAGCAAGCCTGTGTGACTGATAAATATGGTTAATGATTATGTTCATTATCAAAATGATTAATTATAAATTCTTCTGACCTAATGGCTATGCTGGAGTATAAATAGCAAAAAAAAAATTTTTTTTTTATTTTTTTATTCTATTTATTTTGTGGTTTATCAGCTGTTTTAGGGGTAATCCATTGATGTTTTGCTTCATTAGGCTTTCAGTAGCTACTTTTAGACTGTTGATGCCACTCTCCATACCAACAATATTGGCATCATCACATTCTAAATTTTAATGTTCATTTTTATTTTATTTATTTATTATTATTATTTATTTTTTACTTTATTTTCTCCATTATTTAGTTTTTTATTTAGTTAAAAGAAATGTTATATGGAAAAAAAGATTGGAGACCACTAGTCTACATCCTCCTTAAACAGAATGTTTTTTTTTTTTTAAACAAAACTTGCTTCTCTTTATATAATAAAATGTCCTTTCTGTAAATCTTTTCATGTTCAACAAACAATTTTAAACATATTTATGGCGATATAGTTTAGGGCTAAGGCCTCAGGTTATGTAAAGGGTTAACTAATGTACAAGTTAGTGCAATTGCATCATTTCAGTACATAGCTTCAGTACATACCAATTTATAACTACTTAACTACTTAAGTAGTTATAAATTGGCATCATTAAAAGTATATCTCATATTGTGAATACCTTCATAACGAGTTGCCATGATATTGCACTACCTCGAATAAGTAACACTTCACCATAGGAGAAGACTATTGTTACTTATTCTCAGTGGATACCATCACCCATACGGCACTGTTTCAAATATGGTATGGGATAAAGATCTCTGTTATCCTCATACTATCCCTATTAGACTTAGGAAAGCAAAAAAGATGTAGGAAGGTGAAAGTTGGAGAGGAAGAGGAAGAAATGCTGTCGAAGGAAAAAAGGGACAGTTACTCCTTCTGCTCACACCACTCAAAAATTCCTCGAATAGGCAACGCTTTTCCAGTAGAGAAGATTGTTGTTACCTATTCTTTGATACTCCGTGGCCATCAGGTCCCCCCCCATACGGTACTGTTTCAGAGCTTATTGGCTCCTCATCAGTGGATGGGCAGGTACCCCGGTATTGCAATGATGACAACCCAGTTGCGAAGTATAAATTCAGAATATGAGAGATGCCTGATGGTGTGGAGTAATTTAGATTACAATATAGTTTAGGGCTAAGACCTCAGGTTATGAAAGAATTAACAGATTTGATAATACAGAGCTATTAAGTGCTCGATAATTCCTATATTCTATTATATTATGAAACAACAGGGATTACGTTTATTTTAGATATAGGAAGCTTCTTTTCCAACCAACTCTCCTGGTACAACATGCTAATAATTCTTTGGGAAGGCGATATCAATTTTACAAAACATGTGGGACATCTTCCCCACTGTCAGAACTGTAGTGTTCAGACCCCTCGGTCTCAATTTTTAGCACTCAAGACTTCTGTCTTCAAACACCATACCTTTGGCAGCAGGAAACCATTACGTGGATTGACATAAAATTAAATTTTGAAGGTCTAAACTGCTTAATAAATAAATATGGACTGATTATTTTCTTCGGTCCAGTAGCTTGACATTAGAGTTAAATTTAGGGGTCTAAAAAAGTATCTAAGAAAATAATCGGTCCATATTTATTTATTAAGCGGTTTAGACCTTCAAAATTTAATTTTATGTCAATCCACATAATGGTTTCCTGCTGCCAGAGGTATGGCGTTTGAAGACAGAAGTCTTGAGCGCTCAAGGTTGAGACCGAGGGGTCTGAACACTACAGTTCTGACAGTGGGGAAGAAGTCCCACATGTTTTGTAAAATTGGTATCGCCTTCCCAAAGAATTATTAGCATGTTGGACCAGGAGAGTTGGTTGGAAAAGAAGCTTCCTATATCTAAAATAAAGGTAATCCCTGTTGTTTCATAATAGTAAAGAATTAACTAATGTACAAGTTATTTCAAAGTAAAATGGAAAAAAGAAGTGATAATGAAGATTGATTATGAGGTTTGCTTTAGGAAATATCCTTTTCAAAATTATCAGCAAATTCTGTAGGTACAGCCAGCCGAAATGTGGAGAGTTGAAAAGCTTCAAATTATAGAGCACAAAAGGTTATGAAATTTCTGTTCCCAAAAACACATGAATCAGAATTGTAGAAAGTGCTGAAAACATCATCAGAAACAGTCACAGGGGGCTAGCAGCACCCAAGTTTAGTAGAACAGTTTGTATTATATGGTGTACAAGAAGGACCAAATTGCAGAGACTGTATATATATATCTTGTTAACTGCTTACATTCTGAGCATGAATTTTGTTTTGGAATTAAAAAGAAAATGATGTGGATGATTTTCATTATCCTGAAAATCATCTTAAGTTATCTTTAGAATTATCCTGCTTCATCTAGTAAATAGCTGGTTTCTTTATTAAATGTGAAACTTTTAATTAAACAAATAAATTTTTATATAAAAAATTTTAAATAAATATACTGCACACTTCTATTTATTTTTAAGAAATTAGGACTGGATATGGCAAATCACAAATCTTATTAGGAGCACATGTTCTTAATGGAGCCAGTTTGGCCCCATTAGGAACATGTGCTCATTTTATCAGTTTTTTTTAATCATGTTTCAAATTTTATTTTTGAAATGTTCTTCTAGTTAGCTTAAAGGCTGTTTTTTTTTTTTTTTTTTGTACTGAAAGTGAATGAACAGAAAGTTTATATAAATTTGGTGCAATGCCAACAAAGAAAACCATGTATGTTGTTCTGCTGAGCAACAGATATGGTAAATTTCTTACCCATTCTAAAATGTGTCCTTACTCAAAAAAATGTTTAAAAACACTATTGGGAACAGTTGGAATACTGTGAACTGATAAAATACAAGCATTATCACTTTGATGCATTGTATATATGTGAACATGGATATATATCATAATTTTTGAACTGTATGGTAAATCACAAAAATATATAAAAATAGCGGAAATATATTATTTAAAGGTTTCCATTGTTCTTTAATATAGCATACTATGCAAATTAAATATAAAGAACTCTACAGTATGCATCAAACTGTAAAGCTTGAAGAACAGAAAGTATCTGAAATGGAAGAAAGACTACAAAGTGATGCAATGATCTTTAATGATTTCATTAAAGAAAGTGACAGTTTGTCAGCACAAGCCACTCAAGAGTATGTTTTTTTAATTTGTTTATCTTATTGGTTAAATATATATATTTTAAAAAAAATTAGTTTTTTTTTTTTTTTTTGTGTGATGCTGCATAAGCTTGCTTTCTTGCATCAAATGCCTCTACTAATGCTAATGCTAAGCCACTCAAGAGTATGTTTTTTTAATTTGTTAATCTTATTGTGGGGATTTCAGAGACATGGTGTCACACAGTTATAAGGAATGCAGAACTGGAATTTGGGGAGTACAATGTCTACAGAAAGGATAGACAGGGTAGAAAGTGAGGAGGGGTTAAAAAAAAAAAAAAACAGCCTTTAAGCTAACTAGAAGAACATTTCAAAAAGAAATATAAAATCCAAGGAAGTAAAGCCAGTCGACATTGCTGGACAGTGCAGTGTCGAGTCAGTTTGGTGTGACAAGCATTGGGAGATCAAAATTGAGAGTAGGAGTGTGCTATAGGCCTAATGACTCTGATGAGTATAATAAGAAACTGTACGGGGAAATAGAGTGGGCCAGTAAATCAGAGAGTCTTATAATGGGGGATTTTAATTTCCCAGATATTGACTGGAAATTGGGGGCTGGTCACTCACACACTAGTAAGGCTTTTGTGGATTTATTGGATGATTGTTTTCTACATCAGCATGTTCGGGAGGCAACTACAGGGAGTAATACTCTTGATCTGATTATCAGCAGTGATTATTCATGCATCAAGAATTAACAGATAAAAAAACCACTGGGAGGTAGTGATCAACGTGTAACTGATGTGGGATTTACTTAAAGATGTAACTACCATCAGGGGTAAAGGGAAGAGTTTTTGCTTTCATAAAGGTGACTCCAGCGGCCTCAGAGATTTTTTAAGTTCTATAGTGGGACCAACTGATGATGTTACCAACAGCAAATTCTAAATGGGAAGCATTCAAGGAAGTAATCTTGGAAGCTACTAGGCTTTACATACCAACTAAGAAATATTGTTCAAGGTTTAGGCCTAAGTGGATGTCAGATGAACTAATGAGACATATGGCAGAGAAGAAAAATGCATGGGATACATACAAATTAACACGTGACACAGAAGCCTATGATAGATACAAGTTGATCTGTAACCAAGTTACAAAGGAGGTTAGGCAGGCGAAGGCAGATTACGAGACATCTTTGGCAAGGGATGCAAAGAAAAACAGCAAAGAGTTCTTTACCTATGTAAACTCTAGAAGGAAGGGGATGAATCAGATTGGTCCACTTGATATCGATGGGTCAGCTGTTGATGATCCTGCTCAGGTAGCTAACAAACTGAATGAATATTTTGCATCGACATTCACACATGAGGAGTTATTCAGCGAGGGGAATGCCAGAGGTGTATTCAACTCTGGCAGTAAGCTAGAGAATCTTGTAATAACTGAGAGTAAAATGGAGGAGAAATTGTTGAAGATAAATACAAGAAAGGCACCTGGGGTGGATGGGATCTATCCAGTTATATTAAAGGAGGCAGCAAAGGAAGTAAGCAAACCCTTAGCCATAATTATGAGAGCTTCCTTGGACTCAGGGGAAGTACCCATGGACTGGAGATGTGCAAATGTGACCCCAATTCACAGAGGAGGATCAAAGGGCGACACAAGTAATTATAGACCTGTTAGTTTAACTTCTGTTCCTGGAAAATTAATGCAGGCACTGGTTAAAGAAGCACTGCAGGATCATCTAGACAAGACAGTTATAGCTCAGACACAGCATGGTTTGTTAAGGGGAAGTTTTGCCTGACCAATTTGATTGGATACTATGATGCAGTCACAAAAGAACTGGATGCAGGGAATAACTTTGATATTATATACTTGGATCTTAGAAAGGCTTTTGATACTGTTGCACATGGAAGACTGCTGCACAAATTGGAGCAGTGGGGCATTGGAGGCAAATTGCTGCTATGGATAAAGGGGTGGTTGAGGGGGAGAAGACAGAGAGTGGTAATCAATGGACACTGCTCATCGTGGACTAATGTTATTAGTGGAGTCCCTCAGGGATCAGTATTGGGTTCATTATTGTTTTCTGTATTTATAAATGATATTGATGATGGTATATCAAGCTTAATGTCCAAGTTTGCAGATGATTCGAAGGTTGGCAGGGTTGTCAAGGACACTACTGACACTATGCTGCTGCAACAGGATCTGGAAAGGTTGAGCAGATGGGCTGAGAGGTGGCAAATGAAGTTTAACATTGACAAATGTAAAGTACTACATATGGGAAACAGCAACCCCAGAGCAACGTATCAACTCTGTGGTACTACACTGACAGTGGTAGAGAATGAAAAGGGTGTTTTCATTGGGGTGGTTGTGCAGGCAGATATGAAGTTCTCTGAGCAGTGCAGAACGGGCTGCAAGAGTAGCTCATGGTGTATTGTCAATGATATATAGGAATATTTCTAGCAGGGATAAGGAGGTGATTATTCCTTTGTATAAGGCAATGGTCAGACCACACCTAGAGTACTGTATACAGGTCTGGAGGCCTCATTTCAAGAAGGATGTAGAGATGCTGGAACGAGTACAGAGAAGGGCAACAAGATTAGTGAATGGAACAAAGGGGTGCTCTTACGAAGAAAGGCTTAAGTTTTGCAAATTACAGTGTCTGGGGGACTAGGCACCGGCGAGGTGATCTGATAGAGGTGTATAAAGCCTTGAATGGTTTGAGCATGCTCAATGCTGATGGGATTCATCCTCTTGCTCAGAATAATCACCTGAGAGGGCATAAATTCAAATTGAGAAAGGACAGATGTAGGATAGATTGTGAGGAAATTTTCCTTTAGCCAGCGGGTGGTTGGTTGGTGGAATAGACTTCCATCCGTTGTCGTGGAAGTTGATAGCCTAAATAAGTTTAAGGCTCAGCTGGACAGGTATTTTGAACGAACAGAGGGGTGAAGTGGAAGTGGTTATTTTTTATTTATTTCTTTCTTTCTTTTTTTTTTTTTTTTTTTTGGCTGATGCTGCATAAGCTTGCTTTCTTGCATCAAATGCCTCTACTAATGCTAATGCTAAGCCATTCAAGAGTATGTTTTTTTAATTTGTTTATCTTATTGGTTAAATATATATATTTAAAAAAAAATTAGTTTGTTATTTTACCTGAATTTTAAGGAAGGATGAAATTATTTTACATACAAGAATTTTATTTTTGTTTTTCAAGTTCTGTAATTAGTCACTATGCTAAGGTTATTAACATTTTTATTATATTTCAATATTTTTAAATGTTAAGAAATTGCACTGTTTGGCATTAAAAACCATATACAGATTAAATCTCATTGTAATGAAACTTCGTTATATGGGATAAAGAAAAAAAATTATAAATTCATTTTATTTAAAAATAGTCATACAAATGCAAATAATCATTACAAAATTTTATTTTTGATCATGGAGTCCATTAATTTCAGTTGTTTCATATTTTTAGTAGCACCATTAAAAATGAAATTTTCAATACCACTTAACTGCTGAAAAATATTTTCTGGGATATCAGTAGTAGAAGACAAATACGGACAAACTTTTTTCAGGCTGTTTAAAGCTTCTGAGAGCAAAATTTCTTCATCAGGTGGCTCAACAACATTTTTATCATCATCTTCACTCTCAAGCCTCATGGAAGCATTGCAACAAGATACCTGTACATTTTCAATAATTTCCTGGTTCGTCAACTCGCTTGCAGTCAATAAATTGTCATCGGCTTCTATGTAATCTTCATAATTAACAGTGTTTGGTACTCCCATGGCAGCAACTATAAAATCCCACATTTCTCTAACCTCATGTTCCACTTCCATTCCAGTTATCTCTATCTGTATTTCAAGATCACTGTTTGCAAGAATTAGTCTTCTTCCAACATTTCAATATGGTTGACACTTTTATGGACCACCATGCCATAACAATCATACCACATGCTGCTTTAACATCTAGTTATCTATTTATCCTCTGAAACTAATTTTAGCAATAACTTTTTGATAAGTTGACTCCTTTAATGCATTTTGACTGCACATATGATTCTTAAGTCCAAAGGTTAGAGAACTGCAGTACAGTTTGAAGGTAAAAATTGAACTTTAATGTGTTCTAATATACATGTCAAATTATGTGCCAAGTGATTATCAATTAAGGGAAGGAGTTTTCTTTTTTGTCTTTTCATTTGGGAATCCAAGTTTTTAGCTTAGCAATATATTTAATATTCATTAAATATATTGTTTCCAGGGCACACTGTTCCATGGCAATATTTGCTTCCATGTCATCCAGGCACATGTGTTTATTTGTACGATAATCACAGGTAAGTGATCGAACATTCTTAAAATATCATGGATTTGCATATCTTCCAGTCAGTGATTTTAGCCTTTCTGTTCCAGAACCATTGCAGCAAAACAAGACAGTTAAATGCTGTTTTGATTTCTTCTCACCTCTGCATAAAGCTCCCTTAACGGTGAGTGTACAATATGAAAATAACTGATAGAACATTCCTGTTTCGTCAGCATTAAAAACATAATTGATATAGTATTCCATGATTATCCTTTTAATTTCACTAGCAAGCCATTCGTTAATTCTATCCTGTGGTACCTCATTGTCTTCTCCACAGCAATTCAATATCAATTTCAAAACCTGTAGAGCCATCCGACACTTGCTTGAAAATTATTGTGTATCCTAAAAGTTTCCCAAAATCTATGCCTTTTTGCATATTATTGGGACACTAATTGGGATATTTCTTGACCAAACATTTTGTAACTACAAATTATAAAACAGCTTTATCAATGTCATCATGTAAAGCACTTCAAATCTGTTTTCTTTGAGGCCCCAAGGCACTCTCTTTAATATTTTTACAACATTTTAAAATTGTATACAACGTTGAAGGAGCAGTGCCAAATTCTTTTGCAACTTCACTTTTCTCATTCCCAGTGTCTATTTTTTCCAAAATTGAAAAATTTTTTTTAATATGAATTGTCACCATTTTTCTTTCTTTTTTTGTACATTTTAATGGTCACCAAAATAAAATTGAATTAAATCTCACTTTGTAATCTACAAATTAGCCCCAGGGGCTTACATCTGGTGAGTATGGGCTTGGCAAACCCAGGGTCCTGAGCTGGATATCATCATTCTTCTCTTTCTTGGTGATGCCTTTCTACTTCTCTCTCTCTCTCTCTCTCTCTCTCTCACACACACACACAGGGGGTAACTCGGGAATTTTTTTTTTTTTTTTTTTTGGCAGGTGCAGCATAAGCCTCAGGCTTCCTTGTACCATATGTCTAATAATAATAATAATAATAATAATAATAATAATAATAATGATGATTCTAACCACACATGGTACAGTATACAGTATGCTCAAAAACAGAAACTGAGAAACTCCACTTGCCATTTGCATTAACTCCGGATAATGCAAATAAAATGGTAACAATACTTGACATACAGAGGAACTCTGAATAATGCAAAAAATGTCAATTTCGAATTGCCTTTTTTTGCATTCTTGAAATTTCCTTTCCTACAGCCCATATCTTATTGTTTATTTTTTGTTCATTTCATAATGGATTATTGTGGAGAACTTTGGACAACACCTAAACATTGGCAATGCCATTGAGCCAAAAACTAGCCGAAATTAGCATTGGCATTAGTAGAGGAATATGATGCAAAAAAGCAAGCTTATGCACCATCAGCCAACAAAAAAAAAAAAAAAACTGCTCCCATTTCACCCCTCTGTTCATTCCAAATACCTGTCCAGCTCAGCCTTAAATTTAAAAAGCAAACTTTCGCACATCTATCTTACAGCTGTCTTTCCTCAATTTGAATTTATGCCCTCTCAGGTGATTATTCTGAGCAAGAGGAAGAATCCCATCAGCATTGAGCATGCTCAAACCATTCAAGGCTTTATACACCTCAATCAGATCACATCGCAGATGCCTAGTCTCCAGACACTGTAATTTGCAAAATTTAAGCCTTTCTTCGTAAGACCAACCCTTTGTTCCATTCATTAATCTTGTTGCCCTTCTCTGTACTCGTTCCAACAGCTCTACATCCTTCTTAAAATGAGGCCTCCAGACCTGTATACAGTATTCAAGGTGTGGCCTCACCATTGCCTTATACAAAGAGATAATCACCTCTTTATCCATGCTAAAAAAATTCCTGTATATCATTGACAAGACACTATGAGCTACTCTTGCAGACCGTCTGCACTGATCAGAAAACTTCATATCTGCCTGCACAATTACCTTTTCATTCTCTACCACTGTCAGTGTAGTACCACAGAACTGATACATCACTCTGGGGTTACTACTTCCCATATGTAGTACTTTACATTTGTCAATGTTAAACTTCATTTGCCACCTCTCAGTCCATCTGCTCAACGTTTTTAGATCCTGTTGCAGCAGCGTACTGTCATTAGTGTCCTTAACAACCCTGCCAACCTTTGTATCATCTGCAAACTTGAACATTAAGCTTGATATACCATCATCAATATCATTTATAAATACAGAAAACAACAATGTACCCAAAACTGAACCCTGAGAGACTCCACTAAGAAACATTAGTCCACAATGAGCAGTGTCCATTGGTTCCCACTCTGTCTTCTCCCACTCAACCATCCCTTTATCCATAGCAGCAATTTGCCTCCAATGCCACACTGCTCCAATTTGTTCAGCACTCTTCCATTTGCAACAGTATCAAAAGCATTTCTAAAACCAAAATATATGATATCAAAGTTATTCCCTGCATCCAGTTCCTTTGTGACCACATCATAGTATCTAATCAAATTGGTTAGGTAAAACTTTCCCTTAACAAAACCATACTGTGTCCGAGCTATAACTGAAGTCTTGTCTAGATGACCTTGTAGTGCTTCTTTAACCAGTGCCTCCATTAATTTTCGCCCTTTGATCCTCCTTTGTGAATTGGGGTCACATTTGCACATCTCCAGTCCATGGCTACCTCCCCTGAGTCCAAAGAAGTTCTCATAATTATGGCTAACAGTTTGCTTACTTCCTTTTCTGCCTCCTTTAATATAACTGGATAGGTCCCATCCACCCTGGGTGCCTTTTTTATGTTTATCTTCAACAATTTCTCCTCCACTTTCCTCTCAGTTATTACAAAATTATCTAGCTCACTGCCAGAGTTAACTCACCTCTGGCATTCCCTTCCCTGAATAACTCTTCATGAGTGAATGTAGACGCAAAATACTCATTTAGTTTGTTAGCCACATGAGCAGGATCATCAACAGTTGAACTATCAATATCCAGTGGACCAATCTGATTTATCCCTTTCCTTCTAGAGCTTACATAGGTAAAGAACTCTTTGTTGTTTTTCTTTGCATCCTTTACCAAGGATTTCTCATAATCTGCCTTTGCCTGCCTAATCTCCTTTGTGACTTGGTTACAGACCGTCTTATATCTATCATAGGCTTCCATGTCACCCATCAATTTATGTATCCCATGCATTTTTCTTCTCTGCCATATGTCTCATTAGTTCATCTGACATCCATTTAGGCCTAAACCTTGAACAGTATTTCTTAGTTGGTATGTAAAGCCTAGTAGCTTCCAAGATAAATTCTTTGAATGCTTCCCATTTTGAATTTGCTGTTGGTTACATCATCAGTTGGTTCCACCGTATAGAATTTAAATACTGTCTCAGACAACCATGGCGCCTCCGTAGCCAGGTGGGCAGGAGTAAGAGTTGCAGTGCGTAGCACATGCTTATTGATTAGACCGGGGTTCGAGCCCGTGAGCCACGAAATATGGAGGATGCGGAAAGGTCAGGAATGATCACCGCATATCCCCGGAACAATATGGCCTTATTTGCTAATGCTCCTAAAAACCAAATAACAGCATTAACAACATCAGACCACCGTAGTCGCCTTTACGAAAGCAAAAATCCTTCCCTTTGCCCCTGATGGTATTTACCTCTTTGAGTAAATCCCACTTCAGCACACTGTGATCACTGCCACCTAGTGGTTCCTTTATCTGCAGATTCTTAATGCATGAAGAATCACTACTGATAATCAGACCAAGAGTATTACTCTCTCTAGTTGCCTCTTGAACATGCTGATGTAGAAAACAATCATCCAATAAATCCACAAAAGCCTTGCTAATGTGTGAGTGACCAGCCCCCAAATTCCAGTCAATATCTGGGAAATTAAAATCCCCCATTATAAGACTCTCTGATTTACTGGCCCACTCCATTTCCCTGTACAGTTTCTTATTATACTCATCAGAGTCATTAGGGCTTAACACACTCATACTCAATTTCGATCTCCCAATGCTTATGTCACACCAAACTGACTCGACACTGCACTGTCCAGCGATTTCGACTGGCTTCACTTCCTTGGATTTTGTGTTTCTTAACTAATAGCATAACCCCTCCTCCCTTCCTATCCTGTCTATCCTTCCTGTACACATTGTACTTCCCAAATTCCAGTTCTGCATTCCTTATGTGTGACACCATTTCTCTGATATCCCAACAATATCTGCCTTTGATGTTTTGAGCAAAACCTCAAATTCATCAAATTTATTTACCAAACTCCTAGCATTGGTGTATATGCAAATATACATGCACCTGTTCCTATTCTTAGCTACCCTAACACAACCCATGTGTTTACTTGTACCGCAATGACTCCCAGTAGTGTCTGAAATACCCTGCATCTTGTTTTCCAGGCTGCTGCTCATTCCAATAGAAGCAGTGCAAGAATCCCTTTAACCTCTGCCAGTGGCTACTGTTAATCTATTAGTCCTTGTGTCCCTCTCAAGCTAACAGTTTTCTGACCTACCTAACACTGCCTCAATAGCATCAGCAAATATGAATTAGGTACCCTATACTTATCTACAGCAAAGATAAATGTAATCGATTTTTGTTTTTGCACAGATATTGAATTAATTTTATTTTTGTCAGCAAGAAATATTCATTATACTGAAATTTTGACTTTTGTTATAAAGAGATCTGTTTAATATATTTTAGCATTAGCATTAGCAAGGACAGATGATGCAAGAAAGCAAGCTTATATAGCATCCGTCAAAAAAAAATAAATAAAAACAAAAAAAACACACACACCCATCTCATTTCACCCATCCACTCGCTCCAAATGTTTGTCTAGTTCTGCCTTGAACCTATTTAAGCTGGCTAAAGGCAAACTTCTGCACATCTCTCCTACAACTATCTTTCCTCAATTTGAATCTATGCCCCCTCAGGTTCTTAATCTGAGCAAGCAGAAGTATCCCATCAGCATTGAGCCTGCTTAAGCCATTCAAGGCATTATACACCTCAATCACATCACCTCGCAGGTGCCTAGTCTCCAGATGCTGCAACATGCAGAACGTAAGCCTCTCTTTGTAAGAGCACCCCTTTGTTCCTCTCACCAGTCTTGTTGGCCTTCTCTGTACTTGTTCTAGCAACTCTGCATCCTTTCTAAAATGAGGCCTCCAGACCTGTACTGCATACAGGTCTGGAGACCTCAAGGTGTGGCCTGACCATTGCCTTTTACAAGCGGATAATCAGCTCTTTGTCTTTGCTAGCAAAATTCCTTTATATCATTGACAAAACTACATGATCTGCTCTGGCAGCCCGTCTGCACTGCTCAGAGAACTTCATATCTGCCTGCACAATTACCCCCAGATCTTTTTCATTCTCCACCTCCCTGAGAGTAGCACCACACAGTTGGTACATTTCTCTTGGGTTACTGCTATCCATATATCCAGTACTTTGCATTTGTCAATGTTAAACTTTAGTTGCCACTTCTCATCCCATGTGCCTAATTTTCTAGATTCTGTTGCTGTAGCATACTGTCTTTACTATCATTAACAACCCTTCCAACCATTGTATCATCTGCAAATTTGGATATTAAACCTGATATATCTTCATCGATATCATTAATAAATACACAAAACAAAAATGGTCCCAGTACAAACCCTGGGGGACTCCACTAATATCATTAGTCCATGTAGAGCAGTATCCATTTATTACCACTCGCTGCCTTCTCCCACTCAACCATCCCTTTATCAATATTTGATTGCAGCAGTATGGCATTAAGGGCAGCAACTTGCTCTTAATGCCATTCTGCTCTAATTTCTAAAGCAGTCTTCCATGTGCAACAGTATCAAAAGCTTTGCTGAAATCCAAGTATATGATACAAAATTATTTTTTTTATCCAGTTCCTTTGTGACCACATCGTAGTATCTAATCATATTGGTCAGACAAGACTTCCCCTTAACAAACCCGTGCTGTCTGAACTATTACTGCAGTCTTGTCTAGGTGATCCTGCATCATCACTTCTTTAACCAGTGACTCCATTATTTTCCCCGGAACAGAAGTTAAACTAACAGGTCTATAATTATTTTTTTCAACCTTTGAACACCCTTTGTGAATTGGGGATACATTTGCACATATCCAGTCCATGAGGACCTCCATGAATATAAAGATGCATTAATATTTATGGCTAAGGGTTTGCTAACTTGACTGCTGCCTCCTTCAATATAAATGGATAGATTCCATCCACCCCAAATGCCTTTTTTTTATTTTTAACTTCAATAATTTCTCCTCCACTTTGCTCTCTGTTATTATAAAATCATTTAGCTCCTTGTTAAAGTTTAGCAAACTTCTGCCCTCCTCTTCCTTACAGAATTCCTCATGTGTGAATGTAGATGCAAAATACTCATTCAGTTTGTCAGCTATCTGATCAGAATCAGAGTCAAACCATCAACATCAAGTAGACCAATCTGATTTATGCCCTTCCTTGTAGAGTTTACATAAGTAAAGAAGTCTTTGTTGATTTTCTTTGCATCCTTTGCCAAGCATTTATCGTAATCAGCCTTCGCTTGCCTAACCTCCTTTGTGACTTAATTACAGACTAGCTTATATCTGCCATAGGCTTCTGTGTCTCCTGATAATTTATATGCATCACACACATTTTTCTTCTCTGCCAAGAGCCTCATTAGTTCATCTGACATCCATTTAGGTGTAAATCTTGAACAGTATTTCTTTGTTGGTATGAAAAGCTGAGTAGCTTCCAATATTAATTCCTTGAAGGCTTCCCATTTGGAATTTGCTGTTTTAAACAACATCAGTTGATTCCACTGTGTAGAATTTTTAAAAACTGTCTTAAACCAGTGGTGCCTCCGTAGCCAGGTGAGCAGGAGCGGCAGTGCATAGCACACGCTTCTTGATTAGACCGGGGTTCAAGCCCATGAACACCAAATACAGAGGATGCGGAAAGGTCAGAGAATGACCACTGCATATCCCCGGAGCAGTATGACCTTAGTTTCTAATGCTCCTAAAAACCAAACAACAACAACAACTTAAAACAGTGTAGTCACCTTTACGAAAACAAAAACCCTTTCCTTTACCCTTGATGGTAGTTACATCTTTTAAGTAAATACTACATCAGTACACTTTGATCACTGCCTCCCAATGATTCCTTTATCTGTAAATTCTTGATGCATGAATAATCACTGCTGATAATCAGATCAAGAGTGTTACTCCCGCTGGTTGCCTCTCTAACATGCTGCTGTAAAAAACAATCATCCAATAAATCCACAAAAGCCTCTAGTGTGCAAGTGACCAACCCACAAGTTCCAGTCAATATCTGGGAAGTTAAAATACCCCATTATAAGACACTCTGATTTACTGGCCCACTCTTTCTCTGTATAATTGTTCATTGTACTCATTAGAGTCATCAGGCTTATAACAAACTCCTACCCTCACCTTTGCTTTCCCAGTGCTTATGTCATACCAAACTGACTCAACATTGCACTGTCCATCTGTGTCAAATGGATGCACTTCCCTAGACTTTGTGTTTCTTAACTAACAGCACAACCCCTCCTCCCTCCCTTCCTACCCTGTTGACAGTGCTCCCCAATGTACACTACATCAAGTACAACTTACCATTCGCCATTTGTTAGTGGACTGTCCTCACTTTCAAAACATCCGCTTAAACACCTTTAAATCAATTGCTAATACACAGTCATCAATTAATTTATTGCAGATTCTGGGAGATGATCCTAATAAAAAAAGAACTATTTCCTTTCCTGAATCGGATAGGAATATATCATAAAATATAGTTTTTTTTTTTTTCATATTCCCCATTAGAAAGACACAATAGGATCTAGCAGCCTATGTGTTGTTAAACCCAACAACAAGTTCCTACCCTGTCTATCAATACTGTATACATTGTACTCCCCAAATTCCAATTCTACACTGCTTATATCTGTGTGATACCTTGTCTCTGATATCCCAACAATATCTACCTTTGATGTCTTGATCAGCACTTGAAATTCATCAAATTTATTTACTATACTTCTAGCATTGGTGTACATGAAAGTATACATGCACCTGTTCTTACTCTTACTTAACCTAACACAGCCCATGTATTTATTTGTTCCATGATGACTCCCAGCAGCTCTTGAAATCTAAAGCAATCTGCTCTCCAGGCTGCTGCTCATTACAATAGAAACAGTGAAGAATCACTTTTACCTCTGCCTGCAGCTCTGTTAATCTTTTAGTTTGTGAATCTCCTCAAGTCTGCAGTTTTACAACCTGCCTAACACTGCCTCGATAGCATCAGAAAATATTCTTGCACCCTTTCTATTTAAGTGGATCCCATCCCTGTAGAAGCAGTCTCCCCTATTAGCAAGCACAGACCATGCTGAAAAAAATTCTACCTCATGAGGTTTGCAATATCTCTCCAGGGCCGAATTGGTTCACAAGGCTCACATCATATATTCTCTCCTATCATATCAGGCTTAATATCTAAGATTGCAGATGATACGAAGGTTGGCAGGGTTGTTAATGACACTAATGACAGTACGCTACTGCAACAGGATCTAGAAAAGTTGAGCAGATCAGCTGAGAGGTAGTATCTGAAGTTTAACATTGACAAATGTAAAGTACTGCATTGAGTAGCAGTAACCGCAGAGTAATGTATCAACTGTGTGGTACTGTACTGAGGGTAGTAGAGAATGAAAAGGACCTAGTGGTAATTGTGCAGTCTGATATGAAGTTTTCTGAGCAGTGCAAGCAGTCTGCAAGGGTAGCTCATGGTGTCTTGTCAATGATATTCAGGAATTTTTCTAGCAGGAATAAGAAGGTGAACATCCCCTTGTATAAGGCAGTGGTCAGGCCACACCTTGATTACTGTATACAAGTCTGGAGGCCTAATTTTAGGAAAGATATAGAGCTGCTGGAACAAGTACAGAGAAGGGCATCAAGATTGGCAAATGGAATAAAGGTTTGCTTTTGCAAAGAAAGATTTAAGTTCTACAAATTGCAGTGTCTGGATGTTGTTTTGTTGTTTGGTTTTTAGGAGCATTAGCAACTAAGGCCATATTGCTCCAGGATATGCGGTGGTCATTCCTTAACCTTTCCGCATCCTCCGTATTTGGTGGTGACGGGCTCGAACCCCGGTCTAATCAAGAAGCGTGTGCTACGCACTGCTGCTCCTTCCCACCTGGCTACGGAGGCGCCAGACAGTGTCTGGAGACTAAGCATCTCCGAGGTCATCTGATTGAGGTGTATAAGGCCTTGAATGGTTTCAGCAAGCTCAGTGCTGATGGGATTCTTCCTCTTGCCCAGATCAGTTGCCTGAGGGGACATACATTCAAATTAAGGAAAGACAATTATAGAATATGTGTGGAAATTTGCCTTTAGCCAGCACGTGATTGATTTCCGGAACAAACTTCCATCTGTCGTTGTAGAATTTGACAGCTTAAATAAATTCACCGCAGAACTAGACTTATATTTAGATTTAATGGATAGGTGAAATGGGAAGGGTTTTTATTTATTTATTTTTTTTTTTTTTTTCTGGCTGATGCTATATAGGCTTGCTTTCTTGTATCATTTGCCTCTACTAATGCTAATAAGGGAAAATACAGTTGGAAATGTGGAATTTTGAAAAATTGCAACAATAAAAATATCGGACAATGACAATACCAAAAGTAAAATTTCAAGATGAATTTTGAGAGCTCATACATTTTGAGTTAATTTAACTCTTTGACTCTGGCATTGGAATATGATAGGAATCACTACCGTAGAATCCTGTGTCTTCACCTTTTGTTTCAGGGTAGGGAGAGACCCTATGACATGGTGGCTGTTGCTGTGGTTGACTGTTATAGAGAAGTTGACTGCTTTTGTGGCATGTCACATGTTGGCTGCCACCACCCTGGTAGCGATTCTCCATGTCCTGCCCCTGCTGAGATCTTTTGGAAGCATTAAGGATAATGTTATACCATATACTGTGTTGTCTGTCCTGGAGGAGCAAAAATTTACTACTGAAGCTGCTGTAGGATATCATACTAACTTCACGCTGAGCCCTAAACATTACAGAAGAAAGAGTGATTGTAATTGCTTTTATATTTTTACTGTTATTATCAGAATTCCAAATTTATATCATTATAACTTTATTGCAAAATTTAGTGTTTTATTGAGATATCTGATTATTTTGATAGGACAGGAAAGAATATAGAACAGTACTTTTTGTACTCATTATAGTGAATAGGCTAATAAATTTATTACTGTAAAATTTTATAAAGAAATACTAATGTACTAAACCTTAAAGCCATAAATATGATGAATCTTAATATTTATTTGAAAATTTTTAACATGCATTTTTAAATATTTTGCAGAGCTGTACAAGAGACAAAAATCAAATTTGAAAAGTTGGTACAAATAAAATTCTTAAATGCCCAGAATTTTGTACTGAAAAGGTAAATCATAGAATATAGAATTTTGTACTGAAAAGTGTTTAGCCAGGTTTACATGATATGACTAAAAGTATTTGTATACATACATAGATGGTTGTAAAAAGGGCTTTTAATTCAAAAACCTGTAGTAGTCATTATGAGAGTTGGAGGAAATGCCACATGTCTAATTGGGAAAAATTCAAACAATCAGAAATTAAAGGATGTTATGCATTGACTACATATTTCCTTTGTCAAAGTCATGTGGACCTTAGCTTCTAATATTTGATATAACAAAAAGTTAGCTTAGTTAATATATCTATAAGTAAAGACATTTGGAATATTTTGGCCATATATATGGTTTTTTTATCAATAAATCTTTTCATCTTTTAAAGGAAAAAACCGTGTATATGGTTTTTTAAAGACCATTGCAGTATATTGCAAAAAGAATATAAAGAATATCGCAGTGGTCTTTAATATAGGGTTGCCATATATATATTTGGGACAAAATGGCTTCAACATAAAGAATGTGGAAAATAAACATGACATTCCATATTTACAGTGATTGAATTAAAAAATTTGGCCAACGTGATTTTTACCTTCACTAATATATCAGATGTTTGTAGTCAGTTTTTATGCATAGAGTTTGAAATAATTCTTAAACTTTCACATCACATTACAATTTCTACACATACAATTTTTTGTGTTTACCAGTAATGAGTACATCATATTACTACAATTTAGGGAAGTAGATATGGCACGGATATGTTGTTTTACCTACAAATAATGTTTGCATTAAGGATAATGCAATTCTCACGTTAATTGAGGAGAATTAACGTGTTTGCTCTTGGCTGTCTGTTTCCCACCATTTCTCTCAGTGATGGAAAGACAGTTGTAGTGTGAGTGTGTACAGTTTATTTGCTTATCAATTGCATATTGTTTGTTTCTTTTGCATTTTTCTTAGCATTGTATTGTTAAAATGCTTAAGCAGAATCAAAGAAGTGTCTGAATAACCCTGACAATTTCTGCTACTTTTTTGGATGGTTTACAACAAAAATATGGATGAAGAAAATATACATTATTACTAAATGTGCATTTTCTTTGTACTTTGGTTGCAAGATTGGTGATCAGGACAAAACTTGGCCACATATGTGCTGTATTACTTGCACCACAAATCTGAGGTATCTAACTGGGAAAATTAAAAGTATGCCTTTTGTTGTTTCTATAGTTTGGTGAGAACCATATAACCACATTGACGGTTGCTGTTTATTCACTACAAAAATATCAGGAATGTCCAGAAAAAGCAATCACAACATTAAATATCCTAATATATCATCTGTAATAAAGCCTGTTCCACGTAATGAAGACTGCCACTACCAGATCCCCCAAAATAATGGGATAAAGAAAGCAGTGATAAACAATGGATTCTTGTGTTGCATATTTTGCTGGCCTATCCACTTCAACAGATTTGGACTGCCAACCAGAAAATTATGATGTGCCACATATAATTAAGCAAGAAGAGTTTAATGACTTAGTTTACGATTCAAACTTGTCTAAAGGGCAGGCAAAACTTCTTGGGTTCTAGGTTACAACAGTGGGAGTTATTTGAAGTAAGAACCAAAATTTGACTATAGAATATCAAAAATATCAAAGTGGTTCAAAATATTTTGTTATGGAAGACAGTATGTCTTTTAAAGGTACTAATAGTCTTCTGAATGAACTGTGCATTGAATGCAATCCAATTCTAATGAATGGTGTATATTTATTGATGCTTCAAAAGCAATAGAAATGCATTTCCATCAGTTCCTCTGCTTTGTGCTGTTGGTGTGAAAGAAACATAAGAAGATATGACCAAGTTACTGAGTGCATAAAGTACCATGACTTTGCATATGGTGTTCTTAAGGTATATGGTATGTGTTGTATGGTGATCTTAAGGTAATTAGATCACTCACTGGTTTACAAGGAGTTTTCACAAAATTCTGGGTTTTTTTTCTGTTTATGGAACAGTTATGCAGCTGAAAAACATTATATTGTCAAGTAGTGGAAAAAAGAGGGAGGAATTTTTACTAGGGAGAAGTAATAAAACATATGTCTACTGGTTGAACCAAAAAAAAAGGTTCTTCTACCTTTGCACATAAATCTTAAATTAATGAAGAATTTTATTAAGGCTGTGGATAAAGAAGGAAACAGATTCTGGTACTTAAGGGAAGTGCTTCCCAATCTAACAGATGGCCAACTGAAAGAAGAATTTTCATTGGGCCTCAAAGAAACTTCTCAAAGGTGGTGCATTCGAAACAAACCTGCAGTAATATTTAACAAGCGCCTTTCATTGCCATATCAATTTACCCTCAAAGTTCCCCATCATCCCTAAAAATTTGGTGGGGGAAATTGAGATTGAAACTACATATCTACAATGAAAATGCAGTACCAAGTTTGTTGGAGTACTTCCATGTTGGAAGTACCCCAACAAATTTGGTTTTGCTGGTTTCTTAAGAGAGAAAGCAAAATGGACTATAAGGAAAACTGAGTAGCAAGCATTTCTAAGAAAATAGAATGTATTAAATGAACAGAAATAGAACAAAGTAATTTAAAATGAATAAAACTCATTTTTAAAATAGTGTGTATTATTGAATGATATTTGAAATTGGTAATTCAAAATAAATGATATGGTAGTGATAAGTTATCTTTGTCTTCTTGGAATCATCGGATCAGTTTCCTTTAGAATCTGCAACTTTTGCTCTCTCTCTCTAGGTATTAAATTTTTTTTTATTAGCCAGTTTAATTAAATACCAGGTGGTTATAAAATAAATTTCCCTATTCAGGAGACCCTAGTGTCAAAACAGTTAGAGATAGCACTGTGAAAATCGGTGGGTATGTCATTTAGGGTATGGGGAAGTGATTTGTAGAAGGAAAAGAAATTAGTTCAAATTTACACTACCAGGGGAGAAATTGGCCTGTAAACATGAGATGGAATACTTAACTTAGGATTATTAATATCAGAACTCAGAAATCTACAGATATTGTTCTATGTGCTTTCCTTCACTTGAGATGACATTCTAAAAATGGAGGACCGGCACGTGACACAGTTTAACATAGCATCTCATTGGGGATGTTGGCTACATGCTGTTTAATGCTTGCTTTCAAATCAACAAGCGTCTGTATCCTCCATGGTAAACTCTGTCTTTCAGGTATCCCCATAGCCAGAAATCGATTGTTGAATGGAGCAGTTTCTTCTCTTGTCTACCAACGTGGGGAGGGGCACCATCTTGCATGAACACTATGGTCTCCAAGCATTGCCTTTCTTGCAGAGCGGGAATAATGTGATTTCTTAGAAGAGCACAGTACTGTGCACTAGTTACCGTACACCTTACAGGGCCACGAGGTGTAGACTCTTCAAAGAAAAATGGTCCGATTATAAACTCTGCTGTGAATCCACACCATACTGTAATGTATGGACTTTGTAGTGGTCTCTCATGCACAGCAGATGGACGAGAAGTGCCCCATATTTGGAAGTTTTGTGCATTTACAGCTCCATGAAGAGTGAAATATGCCTCATCAGACCACAAAATCATTCGAGCCCATGTATCGTCAAGTTCCATACGAGCCAGAAACCGAAGAGCAAAGTCTATTTGTTGTTGATCACAAGACTTTAGTTCTTGCACTATGTGAATTTTTTTATGGGTAGCAGCGTAAAATTATTTGAAGTTCTTTATGTACAGTAGACCAAGGAAGGTTCAAGTCTCTCTTGACACACCTCTGGCACTACTGACTGGTAGTGTTTCTCATTCTGACCTAGAGGCCATTGCAACCACCACTTGATCCACTACCTCCATTTCGATACGTGGTTGTCCCCTACCTGGAATTACACCTAACTTCCCGGTCACTTCAAATTTTTTTATTAGTTTTCGAAGCTCCACTGACGTTAAAGGTCCTTTACGCAAACCTTTAAGTTTCCGATATTCACGCAGTGCTGCATTAGTGTTACTATTATTCTGGTAGAACAGTTTTACTAAAAAGGTACATTCCTTTTTTTGTAAGAGCCATAATGGTTATTGACGGTTGTGTTGGCCTTTCTGCTTTTATCTAGCAGGATGTCATTTGCATAAGCAAATGACTTGAAGTAAATGACAACTTTTACATTTTTAAAAGTGCCATATTAAGATATTTACTTTGATTCAATTTTAAGTATGGCCCTGACTTTCATAGTACAAAAATATACTAATAAATAATTTTTACATATAATAAGGAAAAGAAAAACCTACTTTAATCAATATTTTTAGGCTTAACAAAAAGAACTTATATGTAAAAAATATATTATTGTAAAAGAATAGCAGAGTAATATTGTGCTAGTTTTAAAAGCATTCCTACATTCTGGATCACTAAGTCACGATCACTAAGATTCACTGCTTTTATTATCACAATGAATTGCAAAGATCAGTTTTGGCTTTTAAGGATTTGCCAAATATTATACAAGAACTCCCCGACTTACGTAATACTTGACTTACGCAAATTCGACTTTACGTAAGTTTTTGCCAGCCAGTGCAAACTTAAAAAAATTGTGGAAACGTATTTTGCATCCCGTAGGAATAAATGGAGGTATCATGAAAATATTGTAATTTGAACCCAATAACACATTGTGTTTTTTTGTTTTTTTTGTAATTCGTTCCAAGTCCTTGGAAGTTGAAAATTTCGCTATATAACTAAGCTATTTATCTCTCTAAAAGATTGTAATTTTGCAAATTACAGTGTCTGGAGACTAGGCACCAGCGAGGTGATCTGATAGAGGTGTATAAAGCCTTGAATGGTTTGAGCATGCTCAATGCTGATGGGATTCTTCCTCTCGCTCAGAATAATCACCTGAGAGGGCATAAATTCAAATTGAGGAAAGACAGATGTAGGATAGACGTGCGGAAATTTGCCTTTAGCCAGCGGGTGGTTGGTTGGTGGAACAGACTTCCATCCCTTGTCGTGGAAGTTGATAGCCTAAATAAGTTTAAGGCTCAGCTGGACAGGTATTTTGAACGAACAGAGGGGTGAAGTGGAAGTGTTTTTTTTTTTTTTTTTTTTTTTTTGCTGATGCTGCATAAGCTTGCTTTCTTGCATCGCTAACCCCGGGGGCTCACATCTGGTGAGTATGGGCTTGGCAAACCCAGGGTCCTGAGCTGGATATCATCATTCTTCTCTTTCTTGGTGATTCCCTTGTACTTTCTCTCTCTCTCTCTCGGGGTAACTCGGGATTTTTTTTTTTTTTGGCTGGTGCAGCATAAGCCTCAGGCTTCCTTGTACCATATGGCTAATAATAATAATAATAATAATAATAATAATCAAATGCCTCTACTAATGCTAATGCTAATACGTGCAGCGCTGTTTTTTCCCTGGTTGGCAGAAATTTGTACTAATTTTGTTTCTTCTACAAAATGCTTCCCCATACCCTAAATGACATTCCCACCAATTTTCACAGTGCTAACTCTAACCTTTTTTGACACTAGGGTCTCCTGAATAGGGAAACTTATTTTATAACCACCTGGTATGCGAAATAAAAAAATTATTTAATTAATGATTAAACAAATAAAAATAAAGTTATATTATTATATTAATTAATATTCATTAACTTGAAGAATTAAATGATATAGATTTAGGAGGATTATCGTATCTTTTATTTATTTTATTATTTATTTATTTTTTTTTTTTTTTTCAGCCAACAGGATTTAAACTGCTTAGTTAATGCAGTGCTCTTAATGCTCACAATAGAACAAACTTTACCTTTGCAATTAGTTGCCCTAGTATTGTATTAATTTAAAAGCAAATGACATTGCTAAAAGACATCTGCCATTCATTTAAGAGATGAGACAATAGATAAATAGCTGAAAACCTTTTGGGAATGTTATGAAGTCTTGGAAAGGCTAATCTGCTTACTGCACTACTTTCGAGCAAATATTTTTAAATGTAGTGCAATGTCAGGGCAACTCATTGTAAAGGCAAAGTTTCTGCTGTTAAAAACACTAACTTCTGCTAGCCGCAAAAAAAAAAGTGACACAAGAAAGTTTAACAATGCAATAAAGCAAACTCTTTACCATAATATTTTGGGCTCTTAAAAAATGTTTTAATAATTCATATAGAAAAAGGATTTAGATCTACATATGAATCTGTACAAAATTCATTGACATTTTCTGTTTTATTGTTCATTAAAAATTCAATAAGTCAGTAAGTTTCAATGTCAATAATTTTAATCCTTTTCAGTCCAATGCCGCAATCACTCTGACATTGTAAAATTATGCTTTCTGTCCAAGGTTGCAGCAGCTGCAACAATTAATGTTGCTGATCATGAAATATCGGGGCTCTATTTATACTTCATATAAACATTTTTCTTTGTGTTAGAAATCAAAGAGTGTCTTATACTCTGTAACTTCAGAATTGAAGAAGTGAGTATTTAGATATGGCGACACTGTATCATAACTGGCTTTCTGATGAAGAAATTATTAGAATTTCTGATTCAAAACACGAATAAACTAAAGCCATTTTGTGGTGTTAACATGGGACTAAATGAAAAAACTAATATAAAAGAATACTGTCTGAAGAATGAACAGACAGAATTCTCTTTTTCAAGAATGTATTTAGCAGAAAAAGATTTCTGAATGTTGGAAAACTGCCCAACAACAAAATAAAAAAACAAAAGGAATTCAAAATATGGGATCAAAAGTAAAAAATACTTTTGTCAATCCAAATAAAGTTTTTCATTCATCAAAAGGTAGCCTTTTGGTGATGTAATTTGATCTTCTATTGAGTTTTCTTATAGACAGATGCAGAAGATTTATATCGGTATGTCTGAGCTGCTAGACGTGCTTTGTATATGCTATTGTATATAAGATAATATTGAATATTTAATTTCATGTATGGAAGGTGCATTGACACAAATAGGTTATGACAATGTAGTATTGGCTTTTGACATAAATACTAAATCCAATATGTGGTACAGTGGTATGACTGATAACAGGGGAATGTGTATTGAGGACTTTATAATATCAAATAATTTAGTTGTACTAAATGAATCACAACAACTGTATACTTTTAGCAATGTACATGTACAATGAACATTGATTTGACACTGGTTTCACCAGATTTTGTAAAGAAAGTGTGCCACTGGGTTGTTGATGAGAATGCAACAAACAGTGATCATTGGGCTATATTATTTCATGTAAATGTGGGGGTATATAGTAAGACTTGTTATATTAAAATCAATGAGCAGATGAGGTTTGCTGTTTGTTTGTTTGTTATTTGGTTTTTAGGAGCATTAACAACTAAGGCCATATTGCTCCGGGATATGTGGTGGTTATTCCCTGACCTTTCCGCATCCTCCATATTTGGTGGTGACGGGCTCGAACCCCGGTCTAATCAAGAAGCGTGTGCTACGCACTGCTGCTCCTTCCCACCTGACTACGGAGGTGCCTATGAGGTTTGCATACAAAAAGATAAATTGGGAAAAATTTAATGATTCCTTGCAATTGGTTTTTTGTAATGATAACTATCTGGCTCTGAACGCCATGAATGCTGCCACAGAATATGCATTTTATATTCAAAATGTACTTTTTGAAGCTTTGAAGTGTGCATCTATGTATAGGAAAGTCACAGATAAGCAGGAACCATGGTAGGCTGAACAACTGAAAATTTTAAGGTGAGATGTTTTTTCAGCCAGGAAACAATTTCAAAGATATATCTTCAAACAGGCCTATGGGGCTGGGAAATTCCATACTGCAATAATTAAAGACAAACACCAGCCAAGGAATAAAAAATTTTTACTTTAAAAATAATAAAACAATGTGATACACTATCGGAAGACTAAAATATTACAATAAATTACGATAAAATAAACTACGACAAAACGTTAAAAATATACCAAAGCAATAAAATTATCTAAAAAAAATGGATTAAAAGCGATAAAACCTGAAGCTTTCGGAGACTGCTGTCTCCTCCTTCAACAGTATACTATTACTGCAATGACACATCCTTAAGTAGCAGACCCATGGCACTCATGCACGTGGTCCATCAGACACATGGTCGGCATTCCCCACACGCGCATCGGAAACGGAAGTGGCTCGGTAGCGTGTCAAACAGAACCGGTCATCCCGTCTGAGGACAACCGCCTCAAACAGGGGATGTAAACATGTCCCCCTGTCCCTGTTAATAGTATTACGACTGGATGAACCGATTCGCAAGCTCTGGAGCCACTTGCGTTCCCAAAATCCATGGGCATGGTCCGTAATGACCGCGTCTTCAGGGGAGATCCGATGCTGCTTCTCCCAGAAATGCTCTGCCACAACAGACCTCGCATAATTAGCAGTCTTAATAGCGGTCATGTGTTCCCCCAGACGGTCTTTTAAACGTCTCCCCCCACATAACACTCCTCACAATCCGGGCACTTAATCTCATAGACCACACTACTAGTATAGTCCTGGGCTACGGGATCTTTAACTTGAGACACCACCGTGTGCAATCTCCGTCCTGGAAGTTGCACACAGTGTGTCTGACACTCCCGCAGTGCCCGTACGCGTTCTGAAAGGCCCGGATAGTAAGGAATGTATGCGGTAGCCACAGGGGCAGGCGAACCCCTACGATTGGAACTCTACCTTATAAATATATTTTTCCAAGACCCTCTGGGGGTACCCACACTTCCTGAGGTCTGCTGTGACTCTGCAAATTTCCATTTCCTTATCCTCAGGGGTACTACAGTGGGTCCCCACCCTATTCAACAATGCCCTGGCTACACTATTCTTATGATGATAAGCCTGTGCCGAGCTGTAATGAACATACTGGCCACGGCACATAGGCTTTCTATAAATCGTTGTCTTAATTCTAGACCCATCTCTGCTAACCAGGACATCCAGAAACGGGAGGGACCCAGCTTCAAAGATGTAGGTCTCGTGATATAGAAGAGGCTAACTATTATAAAGAAATATATAGGTGTAAAAGGAGAGAATATCATATGGTTATTTATCAGCATAAGTTAAGATCATGGCAGAATTTGGTAAGAACTGCTGGAAACAGTAACCCTTGGGGACTACACTATAAGTTGACTATTAATAAAAAGATAAGAGCAGGATGTATTTCACACAGTAATTGTAGATGGTAGGGAAACAGTTAGTTGGGAGACAACTATTAAAGTTGTCATAGACAAGCTGTTTCCTGAGAATTGTATAAGTATTGATACTCTTGAACAGAATGAGATGAGAGTAGATAATAGAGCTTATGTCAATTATGAGTATATCTCTCTTTTTACAGCAGAGGACAGGTGGGAAGGAGCAGCAGTGCGTAGCATACGCTTCTTGATTAGACCGGGGTTCGAGCCCATCACCGCCAAATACGGAGGATGCGGAAAAGTCAGGGAATGACCACAACATATCCCAAGCAATATGGCCTTAGTTGCTAATGCTCCTAAAAACCAACAAACAACAACAACAACAGCAGAGGAGTTAGTTGTAGCTATCAAACAGATAAATGTTGATAAAACTCCTGGGATTGATTTGATTGAGAGCAAAAATATCAGTAAGTTATTAGATATATCCTCCAGTTCTGCTGAATATGTATAACAAATTTTTATTGGAACTCACATTTCCTATTTTCTGGAAATGTGCCCTTCTGAAATTGTTGCAAAAACCAGGTAAAGAAAAAACAAATCCCAAGAGCTTTCAACCAATATCACTGTTATCTAACTTAGGCAAGTTGTTTGAGACATTGATTTTCCAGCGATTAAGTAACTTCGTGAATTTGCACCATATTGAAATGCCATTTCAGTATGGCTTTAGAAAATCCAAATCTACTGAGCACATGATTAATGATTTGGTGCTTTATGTTAAAAATACAGATAATAAATATGTTCTTACTCTGTTCATTGACTTTGCAGGAACTTTTGATTTTGAAAGAACACGAGAGTGTTCTTTACTCCTTAAGACAGCTGCATTGTCCAGAGTAAATATACAGTCAGTCCTCGTATAACACGCGTTTACACTACACGAATTCGATCATACACGATTTATAAATAAGGGAACATAATTCGCTTATGCACGATTTGCCTTTGTGTTTACAAGAAATGGTAGTTGAACACGGCAGAATCACCCCAACTGAACACAACACAGTAGGAATGAAGAGAAGATTCTGAAAATTTATTTGTTTTTATGATTTCGTGGAAGGGGAAACACGTTTCACATAATAATGTAAAAACCTACAGAATTCCAGCTATTGGTATCACAAATGAAATTAGATCGACTTTTACTACCCGTTTATAACAAACTCCACTAGCAGGAATCCCCAATAAACCGGAAACTGCAAATTGTTTTTATTGTTTTATGGTAGTGAACTCCAGAAATGTGCTTTAGTAAAACGTAAGCATGTAATATGTGAGAATAGTATGTTTCCACCTTTACTGCATTGTTTATTCAGTTTCTACATGGGCGCTGCATCGTTTATTCAGTTGCCACTTGTTCGCTGTGTGTTTATGTATATCAAGCTTGCCTCCTCATTTTTGTTCTTTTTATAATTGTGCTCTATTCTCAAAAAAATGAGTAAAATACTTGAAAAAAGTGCAAAAAGGAAGCATTCTGGTGAAAATACTTCAGAGAGAAAAAGAAAAGCAATATCGATAGAAGAAAAATATAAAATTGTGAAACGCTTTGAATGGAATGAAAGAACATGCGATATTATGCGTGCTACAGGCCTAAATGAGGGAACGCTGAGAACAATTAGAAAGAATGCAGAAAAAATAAAAGCAACTTTCATAGCCAGAACAACACAAAGTGTAACAAAATCAATTAGATCAAGACATAAAGAATTGGAAGAGATGGAACATCTTTTATCTGTTTGGATAGAAGATCAAACAAAGAAATTAGGAACAAGTTTGCTTACAATAAAAGCAAAGACATTGGCAATATTTGAAGACCTCAGAAATAAAGCTGGAAACCCTCAAGAAGTGCCTCCCTTTACTGCCAGTAGTGGCTGGTTCAATAATTTCAGGAAATGTCATGCTTTCGATAATGTGAAATTATCAGGTGAAGCTGCGAGTGCAGATGAAGCAGCAGCAAAGGCATTTCTGCTGATACTGAAAAAACTACTTGAGGAAGAGGACTATACACTGGACCAAATTTTCAATTTTGATGAAACCGGACTGTATTGGAAAAAAATGCCATCACGAACATATATCTCAAGAGAGGAAGCACGAGCTCCAGGCTTCAAGGCTGCTAAGGATAGATTGACCGTTATGTTAGGAGCAAATGCAAGTGGCGACTTGAAACTGAAGCCTGTTGTTTATCATGTAGCCAATCCACGAGCATTAAAAGGGATCGTAAGGACTACCCTGGGTGTTTACTTTAGGAACAGCAGAAGAGGGTGGATGACAGGGAAGATCTTCACTGACCTTCTACTAGATGTGTTTCGAAGCTACTGCAAAAAGAAAAATTTGGATTTTAAGATTTTAATTATTTTGGACAATGCACCAAGTCACCCTCCAACCCTTGCTGAACTGTCACAAAACATCAAAATCCTGTTTTTACCACCTAACACAACATCTCTTATCCAGCGCCACTTGACCAAGGAGTAATTGCTGCTTTTAAGCACTATTACAAAAGACACGCATTTAAGATAGCAGAAACAGAGGGCAAAAATGCCAGAAGTCTTTAACTGGCAACAGTTAAAGACTTCTGGAAGCGATTCAACATAAAGAATGCAATTTACATTATTATTATTATTATTATTATTATTATTATTATTAATAACCATATGGTGCAAGGAAGCCTGAGGCTTATGCTGCACCAGGAAAAAAAAAATTTTTCTGAATTACCCCGAGAGAGAGAGAGAGTCAGAAGTAAAAGGGAATCACCAAGAAAGAGAAGAATGATGATATCCAGCTCAGGACCCTGGGTGTGCCAAGCCCATAATCACCAGATGTGAGCCCCCTGGGGACAATAATTGTGGAGGCTTGGAACGAAGTGACAAAAGAATGCTTACATGGTGTTTGGCGGCCTCTTTTACCAGATTTTATTTGTGAAGGCTTTGATCCTGTAAATAAGCTTCCTAAATTAAAAACACATTGTGTTGCCCTTGCAAAGCAGGTTGGCTTTGAGAATTGGAGGAAGATTTAGAAGAGTTGCTTCAGTCTCATGAAGAAGAAATTTCAACTGAAGAACTACAACAACTTGTTGCTGGAGGGCAGGTGGAAGATGACGAAGTTGAATGCCTGAACGCCACCATAATACAGCTTTCTACTTCAGAGTTATCTTCAGTTTTAAATTCATTTGAGAAAAGTATGCAATGGCTAGAAGATAACAATTATAATGCAGAAAGAAGCAGAAGAGCACTTCATACAATTCTATCTGCTTTGGAGCCATATAAGCAGCTGCTTTGTGAAAGAAGGAAGATTGCAAAACAACAGAAACTAATGTCTTTTTTATGAAAACACCCAAGAAAGAGACAGAAAATGAGCAACAGCCCTGTAGTTCTGGTGTGACCACATTTCGTCCAAAGCCCTCATCGGCATCTCCTCCATCTCCCAGTTCCAGTAATGATGACAACCTGCCACCACTTTCCCCATAATTCTGCAGCTTAAACCCTTTCTCAAGCCCTTTTCCTCAAGCTGTCTTCATTTATTTTTAAGGTAAGAATCTAAATTTAAATGATTAAGTTATTAATTTTACATTTTTCAACTGTGTGTGTTTTATTTCGATTATTTATTGTGTTTGGTAATGTTTTGGTTACAAATATGTGTGTCCAATCTTGGGTGGTCGGCACCTAACCCTATTTTCCCCATAGGGCCTGTTTATATTGCACGATTTTGCATTGCATGAAGTTTTCTAGGAACACAACTATCGTGTTATACGAGGACTGACTAAGTTGTAATAAGCTATTTAACTTCAAGGCAGATAATTGTAAGGGCATGGCATTTAACTTACAGGAAATTAGTGTCTAGCAGATGCCTGCAGGGATCTGTGTTTGGTCCCCTATTCTGGAATTTGGTTTTGAACCAATGGCTTAAATTGAGACAAACAGTTTGCCATAAAATAGCATTTGTGGATGATCTGCTTATTGATATCAATTGACCACCAAAAATTTTGTTAAATTGTAAGCAAATTAAATTTGTTACCCAAACTAAGTATTTAGGTGACTTATTAGATGCTAGGTTAACTTTAGTTCCACACTTGCATTATTTGATGAATAAAATTAAGCGTTTTAGTGCAGCAGTAATATGGATTTCCAGATCAGAATGGGGGTTAAGTAGATCAGTTTTAAATCTTTATTATACGGCAGTTTTTCTGCCAATAGTATCATATATCATCAGTGTTGATAACTTGTGTGAATAAGATTAAGTTTAAAGCCAAGTTAAATTCTATTCAAAGAACAATTCTGTTGGCAATTCAGAGGGTTTGCAGAACTATGCCAACAAATGCCCTGCAGGTATTAGCAGGCTACATGCCATTAGATCTTTTTATAATATATAGAGCTTTTTGTTACCATATTAGGAATCATAATAATTTCACATGTTTAAACATTATCTGTGACCTTAAAATTAATCCAAAGAGTGAAAAGAAAAGAATATATGCTAAGTTAATGGAAATCTGGCAAGCCAGATGGGCAGATAGTATTAATGGTGCGGTCACAAGACTTTTTATTCCAAATGTTTCATTTGCATGCTTTAAACTGAATAAGTGGGTTTTACCTAGTATGGAGACTTCTTTTTCATTAACGGGGCATGGTTCTTTGAATAGTAAATTATATTATTTTGGTTTAAAGTCAAACCCTTACTGTGCATGTGGTGTTGAAGAAACTTTGTGCCATGTATTATATGATTGTTTGTTGTATGAGAATTACAGAGTTGAATGAAAATAATTACTTTTCAGATTATAATAAGTTTGTTGCTTTTCAAAAGTTTGTTTGGTATTTCAGAAAAGAAGACAGTTATCGGTTTGGATATTTGTAAACTAATAACTGTTCACTGTATAGATTTTTTTCTGTTCCCCCCTCCTATTCTTGTCCTGGATTCCCCCCCCCCCCCCAACCACATTGGTGGTAATTTTTTTTTTTTTTTTTTTGTTTGCTGACACTATGCAGGTAACTAAGTGTTGGATTGTGGACCAGGATGGTGTCTTTTTTTATTATTATTATTATTTTATTTTATTTATTCTTTATTATTATTATTATTTTATTTTATTTATTCTTTATTATTATTATTATTTTTAGCTGGTTTGCAGGCCTGGGAAACTTAGGGGCAGGATTGCTGGCACCTTCAGGTCTATCACTTCTACCAGAGGGTGTGGGAATTTTGTGCGTTCAATGCAGACAGTATAGTAGACCCGAGCCTAGCTCAACGTTCATAGGGACAAGCATCGAGTAGCAGTTATCCTAGGTGATGGCTGCTCCCTGGGTGGCCATGTGTATAACACAAACTCACACTTACATATTACACAGCCTAACGCTATTTTTTTTTTTTTTTTTCAGGCTTGTTTATGTATAATAAAGTCAGTGATATTAGGTAGATTTGGACAAATGTCTAGGGGCTACCAAAGACTATAATAAATTAATAAAAAAAAAAATATATATATATATATACACATATGCTGGAGACTTCTGGCACAATATGCAGCATTAGCATTAGTAGAGGCATATGATGATGCAAGAAAGCAAGCTTATGCAGCATCAGCCAAAAAAAAAAAAAAAAATGCTCCCATTTCACCCCTCCGTGCAGAATTGCAGACACTTTCAAATTCTGATTTAAGTGATTCAAGTAGTCATCTTTTTTAAATTGCATGGATGCAGAAATTATCTTCTATTTACTCCTGGATCAAGGATGATCGAAAAAAGAATTAATGGTTATACTATGGAGGATCAATCTAACACTTCAGCATCTAATACTAATACTTCTAACTTAGCTGATATATCTTTGCTAATTTTTCAGTTTAGAATGGTGATGTGTGAAATGTGGTTGAAAAAAATTACGTGTGTACCTTATACGCACGAAAGATGTTTTATGTGTAAACACCTTTGACGACACCTACTAAATTTTGAACAGCTAGAACCGAAATCATGAATGATGTAATTGATGCTCATGCCCGCTACTTACTCTACCGAATCAATGTTAGTGATAAATAGGATACACACACCCGCTGCTTACTGTACCGAATCAACATTTGGAAGAGGTTAGGCCAATAGCCTGATTTCAGCAACACAAGTATTTGTATTGTTACAATCATACTATCATGTTGGATCATGTTACTCTGTCATGCTTTGTCGCAAATTACACATGCAGTGCTAATGAGATCTGCAAGAAACAATCGTATCCACACATAATACGCTATTGAAACTATGACTTGGTTCAGGATCTCAATGAGTACAAGTGCAAGATGGTAACGCTGCACATTCCATTTTGCAATGAGAAAACAGAGATACTGTCAGAGGTGAAATATGTCAAGATCAAGATCTATGATGGCAATGAAGAGCTCATACTAGATTGTATATCATATGAACAATAAGATACAATCTAGTAGATTATACTAGATTGTAGATTATATGAACAATATAATCTACACAAGTTACACTAACAAGTCTATAATTACTTGTGTCGCAATTTGATCCTCCTTTGTGAATTGAGGTCACATTTGCACATCTCCAGTCCATGGGTACCTCCCCTGAGTCCAAGGAAGCTCTCATTATTATGGATAAAGTTTGCTTACTTCCTTTGCTGCCTCCTTTAATATAACTGGATAGATTCCATCCATCCTGGGTGCCTTTTTTATGTTTATCTTCAACAATTTCTCCTCCACCGTTCTCTCAGTTATTACAAAATCATCTAGCTCACTGCCAGAGTTTAACTCACCTCTGGCATTCCCCTCCTGAATAACTCTTCATGTGTGAATGCAGATGCAAAATACTCATTTAGTTTGTTAGCTACCTGAGCAGGATCATTAACAGTTGAACCATCAATATCCAGTGGACCAATCTGATTCATCCCCTTCGTGCTAGAGTTTACATAAGTAAAGAACTCTTTGCTGTTTTTGTTTGCATCTCAGAGATTTCTCGTAATCTTCCTTTGCCTGCCTAACCTCCTTTGTGACTTGGTTACAGACCAGTTTATATCTATCATAGGCTTCTGTGTCACCTGTTAATTTATATGTATCCCATGCATTTTTTTTTCTCTGCCACATGTCTAATTAGTTCATCTGACATCCATTTAGGCCTAAATCTTGAACATTATTTCTTAGTTGGTATGAAAAGCCTAGTTGCTTCCAAGATTAATTCTTTGAATACTTCCCGCTGTTGATAACATCTTCAGTTGGTCCCACCATATAGAATTTAAATACTGTCTCAGACCACTGCAGTCACCTTTACGAAAGCAAAAACCCTTCCCTTTACCCCTGATGGTAGTTACCTCTTTGAGTAAATCCCACTTCAGCACACTTGATCACTGCCACCTAGTGGTTCATTTATCTGCAGATTCTTAATGCATGAAGAATCACTACTGATAATCAAATCAAGGGTATTACTCCCTCTAGTTGCCTCCCGAACATGCTGCTGTAGAAAACAATCATCCAATAAATCCACAAAAGCTTTGCTAGTGTCTGAGTGACCAACCCACATATTCCAGTCAATATCTGGGAAATTAAAATCCTCCATTCCCCATTATAAGACTCTCTGATTTACTGGCCCACTCTATTTCCCTGTACAGTTCTTTATTATACTCATCATAGTCAATTAGGCCTATAACACACTCCTAATTTCAGTTTTGATTTCCCAGTGCTTATGTCACACCAAACTGACTCAACACTGCACTGGCTGTACTTCCTTGGATTTTATGTGTTTCTTAACTAATAGCATAACCCCTCCTCCCTTCCTATCCTGTACACATTGTACTCCCCAAATTCCATTTCTGTATTCCTTATATCTGTGTGATACCATGTATTTGATATCCAACCACTCAAATTCATCA